>NC_081841.1:200447375-200747375 GCF_963259705.1 Myotis daubentonii | reverse complement strand
TACTCTTTTATTAGATAGGATAAGTTGGTGACTGGGGCCAACTCTCATTGGTCCAAGCCTGAATCCTGGATGCACATGAATTTGAATCCCTTCAGTTCAACACAAATTCCCCTTCCTTTTTCTTGTCCCATTTATTCACCGACACCTTTCTCATAGGAACTGAAAATTTAACTGCATCTTACTTCACAGTAAAATATTTTTTATCAAAAAGACACAATGAGCAGATTAAGGCAAAAAACAGAAACATGATATAACCCTCTCTACCAGTCTCACTCTCTCTCTTGTTCTCTCTTTCTCTGACACATCTTTAGAATAAGTATGGCCCTCTGAGAGGTAGAAAATTATAATATTCCTCTTAAGTTTCATAATATCCTCCACAAAATATGGGTTTGACATAAGTGAGGCCAGAAATTTGTTTTAGAACATTACAGAGTTATGTTTTAATGCATATTTAATTACTTTTACTTAACATGACTATAAATATTATCACTCATAAAACTATTCAGCATTGTCATAAATTATTTTATGGAAAAATACTGTTTATAGGTGGATATAAACACAGAAAAGCTGTCATTGGAGAGTCTACTTGAACCAACAATTAATTTTATATAGTAACTAGCTTCCTCTTTAAAAAAAAAAATGCCAAAGGGCCACTTAGAAAGAACAAAGGTGTATTAGTTTTCCATTGTTGTGTAACAAATCACCACATACTTAGCATCTTAAAACAATACTCATTTATTAGTTTACAGTTTTATAGGTTAGATGCCCAGGCTGACTTGGCTGGGCTCTCAGAAGGTCAAAATCAAGGCCAGGCTGAGCTTTTACCTGGGAACTGGGGAAGAATCCTTTTCTAAGATTATCCAGGTTGTTTTCAAAATCCATTTGCTTGTAGCTCTAGGTCTGGGGTACTAGTTTCTGATGGTTAGGAAAAGGCTGCTCTTTGCTTCCAGAGACCCCCACATTCCTTCTTACTTGGCCCTCACCATCCTCAGTGCAGCAATGATACACCAAGTCCTTCTCACACTTTGAATATCTCTGACTTCTGAAGCTCTCAGCCAGAGAAAACACATTGCTTTTAAGTTCTGTGAGTATATTGGGACCACTTGAATAATCTCCCTTTACATTAACTCAAAGTGAACTGATTAGTAACCTGAATAACCTCTTAAAACCATTTCTGCCATGTAGCATAACATAGTCATAGATACGATATCTCATCATGTTCATAGTATTAGAGACTAGGGATCAATCTCCACCTGAGCCCCTGCTGGGGGCAGAGGGTGGCAGTGGTCCTTGGGCAGGAGCAGGAGAGGGAGGCCATCAGGTGTGGAGAGCAGGTGGTTGAGCACACATCCCAGAGACACAGTGGTCATAGGGAGGGGCTCTGCATATGTGCTGGGACTCTAAACCTCCAGTTCATGCTCCATTGTCCCACTGGATTTCTCTTACAAAGTTAAAATGGTGACTACAGAGTATTAAAACCCAGTGGGAGGGTCTCCCTTCTGAGTGTGAAAACCTGTGACTGTGCTGATCACATACCCATGAAGCTGGCCCCGGAAATAGGCACTATGGAAGGATTTCCTGTTATATTTTTAGTGATAGTAGTAGTATTTTGTGGACACAGTCACTTAGTAGAGAAAATGCTTAGTTGCTACAAAAAACCTGTCTTAATCTAATTTTGTACAAATGTACTTAAGAAATGGGACCTGATACAGAGGCATGTTATATTCAACGATGCTGTTCCAAAGGACTGTCTATAAGAACTCCAAACCATTGACTTAAAGTATTTATTCTCATGGTAGAAATGCTATTGACATTTTAAATGAAATATGCAAAACCCCCTTCTTTCCTCACTTTTTCCATTTTTCTGGGTATTGTCCTAACTCCCAAGCTGTTAATCTGGCTTGTTTCACCATCACTGAAATTAATTAAAAATAAATCAAGTTGAACTTACATTCACTTTAATATTTATTTTTTCTTTAGCTTATCACACAATTCAATTCAAATTCTTTTCTATAACAGAATAAGTTATGAGAATTGCACATAGTTTTTCCTTTTTTCTTCTCTTGCTGTCAAAGCTACTACAGATGGTACAAGCTTAATCCCAAGGAAACTAATAAAGTGAATTGTTCAGACAGACAATTACATACTATTTTCCTGTTATGTACAATTCTTTCTGGGTGCCCATTGCTCAGTGATTGACCTATGAAGCTGGAGACCTATCTGATTTTGAGCTTTGAGTATTCAACCACCTCTAAAGTTTTGATAAGGTTGTTAAAGGAGTGGTGTGATGGAAGCAAAAGACCACTCCAAATCAGCAACATATGCTATACTCTGTGTGGGGAAAATAACTCCCATCATCCACAAAAAGAGAAAAAGGAAAAACATAAAATTTTTTGAGTGTTCAGCTGTGGCAAAGATGATGCATATTGGATTGAGATGCATCTGAGATCTTGGCTAATATACTGGTAAAACAATGAGTCCAAATGCAGCAGTGACAGCAGATGATGGGTCTGATTATCTCCAGAGGGGCATTATAATGTCCGAACTCCAGCTGTCAAGCAGCTGTAAACTTCTGAAGTCTAGAATTTGCATTTTTAAAGCATAAGAGCAGAACTCAGTTTCACCAAAAGACTATAGTATCAATGCAGAACCAAGCCAATGCTACTCTTAGGTGCTAGGAGACTTGCATAAACAAATCTGGTCACTTTTCTAGATAAATGGTTCTTCTCTAAAACATAAAATATTCATACTGATACCACTGAGATTTCTAAACCATAAACAGGTTCTGATCCTGATACTTGTCAGATAGTTGATCAACATCATTCAATTAAATTCTACAAACATTTATAGAGCACTTTACCTGGGGAAAGCATTATGTCAAGTAGACAGCTTCATATGGTGATTAATAGCTGGACTTTTTATCTTTTGATACCTGGAACAAGTAGCCTAATCTCTCTAAGCAAGGAGGTTCTCATGTGTATCATGGCAAGAATAATTATCTAGATCAGTGGTTCTCAACCTTCCAAATGCTGCGACCCTTTAATACAGTTCTCCTCATGTTGTAGTGACCCCCAACCATAAAAGTATTTTTGTTGCTACTTCATAACTGTAATTTTGCTACTGCTATGAATCATAAATATCTGATATGCAGGATGTATTTTTATTATTGGCGACCAGAGGTTGAGAACCGCTGAAGTGGTTGTCTTATTTTGTGTTTCCCTGGAAGCAGACCCCAAAACTACAATTGGGTTCAAATTGGTAAACTGCAAGGTGATCTCAGAAACAAAAGAGCAAGGGAGGGAGGGAAGAGAAGGCAACTAACGAAGGATAAGCTATGAAGCAAGTTGTCACTGTA
Source organism: Myotis daubentonii (assembly GCF_963259705.1). Classification (NCBI taxonomy): domain Eukaryota; kingdom Metazoa; phylum Chordata; class Mammalia; order Chiroptera; family Vespertilionidae; genus Myotis; species Myotis daubentonii. Next base: position 200,744,020 of record NC_081841.1, on the reverse strand, counting down.
ATACCTGGAGCGAGGATTCATTCTCAAAGTATGGTTCATGGTTGACAAGCATCATCTGAGCACTGATTAGTTAGAAATGCGAATTCTCAGGCCCCACTCCAGACCTACTGAATCAGAAACTCAGCATGTGAGCCCATCAATCTGGTCTAAACACGCTGCAGGTAATTTTGTGGCTCACTCAAGTTTGAGAACTGATGAGCTAGGAAACTTTGGGACCATGTGCAGAACACCTTTCCCAGAGTTATTCCACCATGAGGGAAAAAGTAACTGGGATATTTATACACCAACTCCTATCAGTCATTACTGAAGACTGTTAAGGAGAAGGAGTTGGAAATGAACATTAATTCTTCAACACTTTTGCCTGTGGCACCTTTGGGCAGAGCAGGTTTCAGAGTAGTTTCTTAGCAAAAAGATATTGGTCCTGGCAGCTGGAAGTCCTAGGAGCATCACAATTTCCAGGTTCAAGGACATAAGGGTGGGACATCAACAGCTACAACTGTGGTGTCCTAAAGACCAAGAAAATGCACTAGAAGGCATAATGGAGTACCTATCACAGAAACCCATTGTATATTAAAATCTAAGGGTAATACTAAGGTTAACAAGCTTTACTCCCTGCCTTCAGAAAGTAGACAGTTTACAAAGAGAGTTAGAATGCAGACGCATAAGTAGAATCCAAGGCAGGATGCCATAAAGGCCACAGTAGTGAAAGTGCAGGATGGAAGAGAGCATATCTGATTTGAGGAGGAAGGAAGGTGCCCAAGATTCATTGGCATCTAAAATGGGGGCTCAGGCTTTTTGGCAGGATGGGATGACTGGACAAGAGGAGTGATTGAATTGTGGGGAAGAACACAGGTGACTGTATCAGCTGCTCATTGATTGTCTATTGTATCTGAATGTTTCAACTGCATATATTCATTTAAAAAACAGATGTAACTTCCATAGCTAACAAATTTGAAATGTAAGGATGCTAAAGATTAGTATTTCCTTGCTACTTGACAGCTCCAACAGCATCACCTGTGATTTTCTGGGAAAGAATTAAGGCTTCATGTTTTGAAAAGCACAGAAAGATGTTTCCAGTAGCTAGCTACACAGATGTGCTGCTTTCTTGGGACTTGTATGTAAATGAGAAAGTGCTGACTTAATTTTTTTTCAGAAGCATTATTACCATTATAACATAACTTTTATGTTTTTTATGCAGAGCTGTCAATATGTACTGTTGAGAATTTTGCACATGTAAGTTTAAAAAATTATTTCTGAGGAGGAGAATGGCATGGAGAGAGGAAATAGGTTAAGTAGAATGAATACAGAATTCCATATTTTTGTAGACTTTGTTACTAGGAGCCCAGATCTCACAGCAAAATACATACCTGTACTCTGCTACCCTACTTCACAGTCCGCCCCTCTAAAGCCACTACTATGGACTGTATGTTTGTGTCCCATCCCCATACATTTATATACTGAAGCCCTGCCTGAAATATAAAGGTATTTAAAGGTGGAGTCTTTGGGAAGTAATTAGATAATGAGGGTGGTGCCCTCATAAGTGGGATTGGTAGCCCCATAGGAAGCGACATGAGAGAAATTATATCTCTCTTTACCATGTGAAGATACAATAAGAAGGTAGTTGACTGAAAACCAAGAGGAGCATTCTCACCAGCACAGAGGAACTGAGTATATATTTTTTCCAAAAAAGATATACAGGGATTGGCAAAAGTAGGCTTAGAGTAGTGAGTACATGAAACAGAGAATTTATTCTTCTAATTATTATTTATTGCATATTTATCTGTATTATAACTGTAAACCTGCTTTTACCCACCACTATACAAATGACTGATAGGTACATTAAGAGGTGCTGGAAATCACTAATTATTAGGGAACACTAATCAAAACCACAATGAGATCTCACACCTTTACAATGGCTATTGTCAAAAAGGCAAGAGATAATGTGTTCACAAAGATATGGAGAAAAGAAATTTTTGGTACTTAGTGTACTATTGGTAGAAGTGTAAAGTGGTATAAACACTATGGAAAACAGTATGGACATTCCTGAAAAAATTGAAAATAGTACTGCTATATGATCGATCCATCAATTCACTTGTGGGCATATATATAAGGCAATTGAAATCAGTAACTTGATGAAATATCTGCACTCTCATATTTGTTGCAGTATTATTCACAAAAGCCAAGATATGAAAATAACATGTCAGTGGCTAAGTTGATAACAAAGATGAGAAAGAAGGAAATCTTGCCATTTGCAACAACATGGCTGAACCTTGAGGGCATTATGCTAAGGAAAATATGTGAGACAGAGTTAAGACATGTACTCTATGTTCTCATGCATTTGTGTAATCTAAAAACCCTAAGTCATAGAAACTGAAAGTAGAATGGTGGGGGTTAGGGAAAATGAAGAGATGTTGGTCCAAAGATATAAACTTTCAGTTATAAATGGATAAGTTCTGGGAACCTAATGTACAGCATGGTGATTATAGTCAATAATATTTTATTATGTGCTTCAAAGATGCTAAGAGAGTAGATCTTAAATGTTCTCATCATAAAAAAGAAATGGTAATTATGTTACATGATAGAGGTGTTAGCTAATGTTATGATGGTAATCATTTTGCAATATATGAGTGTATCAAATCAGCACATGGTACACCTTAAACTTACACAATGTTATATGTCAATTATATACCTTTTTTAATTTATATATTTTATTGATTTTTTACAGAGAGGAAGGGAGAGAGATAGAGAGTTAGAAACATCGATGAGAGAGAAACATCGATCAGCTGCCTCCTGCACATCTCCTACTGGGGATGTGCCCGCAACCCAGGTACATGCTCTTGACCAGAATCGAACCTGGGACCTTTCAGTCCGCAGGCCGACGCTCTATCCACTAAGCCAAACCGGTTTCGGCCAATTATATATCTTAATAAAACTTGAAAAAATAATTTTTGATTATAAATACATTAAATTTAGTTGTATATAGGATAAAACTAGCATATATACTATGTAGTAAGTGATAAGTGGTATATAAAGGTATGTACTTAGTTCACTATATATCAGAAAAGGAGGGGGGTAGATAAAAAAGAATTTTAATATAAAAGATAGTTTTTGCAGGGTCAGGGATCTGACAAATATTAAGCTGTAGTATGCTAATTAGATGGGTTTTCCAGTTGTCACAGAGAAAGCCCCAGTGTGGAAGGTATAATGTGTGTCTATCTGACTCCACAAGCAAGTGATCATATAAGAACTAGGTGTTACTTCATATAATACAAGTCTTTACAGCTTTATGGAAGCAGTCTCAGTCAACCTTTAGTCATTTTTCTTAGGCTGTATTAGAAACTGAGATACTTAATGTACAGTGTAACTCACATTATAAAATTTTAAGCAGGATGCAAATTTTATCCTTCTTTCTTTCATGGACACTCATAAGGATATTCCCTGTTCTGTTAATGAAATTTTTAACTCAACTGAAATATGCAATATGCAATACTGTCTGTCATGCAAATTTAGTTTTTATACTTAGAATAAGAGCACTTACAATCCACATTTAAGCAACACCATGGTATTTCTAAAGCTAGCAAAAGAAAATAAATTATGCATAAACCTGACCCTTCTCCCTTAGCTTATTGTATTATATTTAGGCACTATGACAGATGTTCAATATATGGAATACTTTTAAATCCTGACCTATTGTTAGAGTTATGTATCACTATATAACAAATTATCCCAAAATATAGTGACTTAAAACAAGATTTATTATACTGTTTTATGAGTGGCTAGCTTACTTGAGCTATTGTTGCCTGAGGTCATTCACAGAGTTGCAGTCAGATGGAAACTAGGGACCAACTGAAAGGTTCAGCTAAGCTGGATGTCCATGATAGCTTCTTAACTCACAAGTCTTGTGCCTCACCTGGTGCCGGGAGCCGGTCCATGCTTGCTGTTTCAAGGGACCTGGCATATATGGCATACTGTTCTTAAAATGTTTGCTCACCTTCTTGGCACTATGTGTTTTAACCAAGGTCTCCTCTCTGAGAAAGGTTGTTTCCCCAGGTAGGGATTTTCCCCTGAAGTTAGGGAGGGAATAAAACCCCTCAACTAAGTGCCAGGCGGGTAATTAATCACTTTAACTATGAACAATCATGCTTAAGCTACATAATAATGGAGATAAGAAACGCCCTAACCTTTGTAATAGAGATTGATAGGATTGAATCAACTGGTGTAAATACAGATGTAACAAGACAGCAAGACACAGAACTTAGAAGTCAGAACTCAGAAGACAGAACCTACACAGAACCTACAGACAGAAGAACTTCGCTGGAGAGAACATGGCAAAAGATCCTGGACAGAAACTGGCCTCAGAACCTAGAGACAGAACCTAGCGAGAGAACATGGCAAAAGATCCTGGACTGAACCTGACTACAGAAATTGGCAAGAGAACCTGACTAGAACCTGGTGACTGAACCTGGCTGGAGAACCTGGACAGAACCTGGCTGGAGAACCTAGCGAGGGAACACGGCTACAGAACCTGGCTGGAGAACCTGAAGAACCTAGCAAGAGAACATGGACACAGAACCTGGCTGGAGATCCTAACCAGAACTTCGCTGGAGATCCAGAGCAGAACCTCTCTGGAGATCCAGACCAGAACTTGGCTGGAGATCCTGGTTGGAGATCCTGGCTAGGCTGCTGATGAACTGAACACTGTCTCCGTGTCCTTTTTTCTTCGCCAACTCCGTCCACACCTTTGGGGACCCCTTGACCTGCTGGGGTTGGACCCCGGCAACCTGGGAAGCCCAGAACACTTGAGGATGACGGGGCATTTCTCTCTATCCACACAGCCTCTCCATTAGTTTCAGCTTCCTTACTGCATGGAGGTTCCAGTTTAGACTTCTTACACGTTGGCTGATTTTCCCTTGAACACACCAATGTGTTCCAAGAGACCAATGCAGAAATTAAGTGGTTTTTTAATGATGTAGTCTTGAAATCAACGCAATGCCACTATACAGGACATGATTTCTGGGAAGCATAGTTCACTGGGTAATCCATCTTTGAAGACCAATGACCAACTTTATCATGGATACCTTATTGATATATGATGACGCCTGGCTTTGGGAGACTCTTGTTATACCCAAACCAGTCAGATAGTCAACAGGAATTAAAACTTGCATCAGAGCTTATAACAATTTAACAAATTATTTAATTAATGATTATTAATGATCTTCTATGTGCTAGAGACTGTGCTGGATACTGATGAATTCCAGTCAATAGATGAGGTAAGTACATGAGCAAATTAAAGCACAGGAGACTTGAATGTAAGTAGGACTGGCTTTTCCAAAGGCAGCAGTCAGATATCCATACAATGCAGTGGCACTGGAACACCTGCTGATAAAGGAAAAAAGGACAAAAAGAAACAAAACAAAATCTTGTACTGTACCTTTATAAATACAACTTAACGTGAATGCTATAATGTGCTCTGTAGTTTGATACTGAAAATTTGATAAATTTCTGTGTCATAAAAATAATTCCTTACATGGTCTCTTAAAATATACCTCAACCAAAAATATATTTACCAGATATCATGCTAAATAGCAGTAGTTCTCAAATTTTAGAGGTCCTCATCTGGAAGGCTGGTGGAAACATAAATTGCTGAGTCCTACTCCCAGAGTTTTTGACTTAGTGCGGTCTGGGGTATTTGAAAATATTTGCATTTCTATAATTTCCCAAGTCATGTTGGTGTATTTTGGAGAGAACACTTTGAGAACCACTGCTATAATAGTTATTTCAATGTAGAACAGTCGTTAAAAGCAGAGATATTACTAAGTCATAGGCAAGGTACTGGGTGAATCTTAAACATGTCACTTCATCTTTTTGGCTTTGTTTCCTAATCTTCATAAAAGATAATTAATAGCAGCTACCTCATTAGATTATTGTGTGGATTAAATGACATATAGCTAGAGTTCAATAAATGTTAACATATTAATTAGTTCTATAAAAGACACAGCCCTATTCTCATATATCTTACCCCGAGGAGTTAGATGCTGTGTGTAATGGTATACTTGTTCATTTGTTCTGCAATTATCTTCCAGATTTCCTACACTCATCTTTCAGACTATGCAGCTTAACTGCTGTGAGCATTGTACCTTTCCCTGCCCCCTTCCAAAGAGTAGAAACAATAGAACTCACTGATTATCTATTCTCTCCCTTGTATACAGTGCATAAAATCTAGCAACTGAGTATATAAATTATCTACAGATTCAAAAATAAATCTTACTGTTTTCAAGCTAAATTCTTCCTGAGATTGGTATTAAAGGAGAATTATGTTTGCATTAGTTGAGCTTTGCAGAAGCCCTGATAATGCCTCAGCAATCAAAATGTAATTATAAATCAAGGATATTTCAACTACAAAATATGTATGTATGTATGTGTGTGTGTATATGTATATATTCTATTCAGTGTGAACTATAATAGTTAAGCATGCAGTTGCATTAAAGTGAAGATAAAACTAAGTTCCAGACCACTGATCAACCTGTATGGTCAAGTATATAGTAATAGTTTACAACAAAACAACCCAATAATAAATTAATAATATATTTTCTTGACTGTCAATAAATGTCATAACCCATGCTGCTCCAATAATATAATCCTGGCTGTGATGCTGCTGGGAGTGAATAGGATAGAAATATAGTCATCTTGCTTTTCATTGTACCATTGCTTGATCCATTAGGCTAATTCCTTTCTAAGCCTCAGTTTACTTATCTAAATTAAATTAATTTTGTTCAACATGTTATTTGTAGAACACTAGTAAAGAGAGATACTTAGTAGGAAAAATTCCTATAGTCAAAAAAGTTCTGGAAGTATTTTAAGTTCTACTTTCTCTTTCAAGAGTCAAGGCTCACATCATTTGAAAGACTCTAAGAATCCCAACTGTAAAGAAACCAGTTTTCTAACTATTAAAGACCCTGAATATTCCATAGCAACTGAACTTTCAAAGGGTATACTTCCTTAGGGAATTATGCTCCAAGTCCTAATTGCCTCATTTTAGTGCAGTGATGGTGAACCTTTTGAGCTCAGCGTGTCAAAATTTTGAAAAACCCTAACTCAACTCTGGTGCCATGTCACATATAGAAATATTCATAATTTTTTTTGATATTTGCAACCACAGTAAAAAAAAATTATATTTTTGATATTTATTTTATGTATTTAAATGCCAGTTAACAAAGAAAAATCAACCAAAAATATGTATAAAATGGACAAAAACAGAAAAACAATGTACATTTAGGAAAAAATAATAAAAACAATGATAATCAAAAGGTACAAAAACTAGAAATTAGTGACTTCTTTGGTGCTGAAGTTTGTCTGCTAATTCTTTGATTGCAGGTTCATATTTAGTGCATTTCAAAGCCAAGCAAGAGCCACTAACTTCATCTGTTAGCCGGTTTCTTTTGTTCGTTTTAATATTATTTAATGCTGAGAACAAAGTCTCACAAAAATATGTTGGTCTAAAAATTGTTAGCAAAGCCATCGCTAGATTTTTTATGTTGCTAAAAGTGTCAGGTACTCAGTTCCAAGAACTCAAAATTTCTTGTTCGTAGTTGCACTCTTCTTCATCATTCAAACGATTCGTTCCAGATTTTCAATTTTCAACCTCAAGTCGACAAACACATAAGTCCAAATGCTACCTTGAAAATCTGCAAGTTGCATCTCTAAATCGTCAATTTGCATCCATTGGAAATCCTTTAATTCCAAAGTACTGTAAACAACTATATCCAGATACTTCATTATTTTAATGGTCTGTTCTAGGCTTCTAAATTGGTCGAATCTTTCGCTGAACTGTTCAAATAACAAGTTTACTATATTCTGGTACATAAGTATGGAGTCCATTACACTCGTAGTGGCCTTCTCGAAATACTTTTTTATCCGAGGAAAATACTTAAAAGTTTTAGTTTCAATATCTCGCTTGAAAATTTTAAGTTTACTTTCAAAAGATTTGATGTATCCAAACATAACGTCAATACTTTTGCCAAAAACTTGTAATTTTAAGTTCAGTTCATTCACATGAACAGAGAGATCTGTAAAAACATCAAATTGCTGACCCACTTATGATCATTGATCTGAGGAAAGTTTGCCAGATCCTTATTCTCAATAAATACCGTAATTTCTTCAAAGCACTCCACAAATAGCTCAAGTACTTTACCTCGACTCAGCCATCTCACATTATTGAACATCAGTAGTCCACTGTAGGTTGAATCAACTTCCTGTAAAAGTGCAGAAAATTCTCGCTTGCGAAGGGATTGAGAAACTATAAAATTCACAATTTTTGTTACAACTGACATTAAATCATTCAATTCTGAGAATCCTGATTTGGCACACAACACCTCCTGATGGATAATGCAATGAAAAGGTACAAGTGGATGCCTAATAGCTTCCATAAACAATTTCAGGAATCCCACATTTTTCCCCACCATATTTGGTGCCCCATCTGTCATGACTGACACAATTTTAGAGATATCAATGTTTAGGTCACTGAATGTTTTTATAGCAACCTTACATATTTCGTTTCCTGATGTACTTATCGAGACTGATTCTAACTTCATCAACTCTTCTCTCATTGTGAAACTATCAGAATATTTAGCAATAATGGCCAACCGAGCATTTGATGTGACATCAGTAGTTTCATCAAGAGAAATCAGAAAATATTTACAACTATCTGTCTTTTTTAAATTGATGTACGTTTTCGTTAAGATCTATTATTCTGTCTTTGATAATATTTCTACTGAGTGGTAACTCAGAAATTCTTTCAATAATATCATCTTTATTTTTCATATCGTGAAATAGAGCTGGTGCACATCTTAGAAATGTTTCCTTAATAAATTCTCCGTCACTGAGGGCTTTTCCATGCTGAGCTATGGAGTGAGCAATACAGTAACTTGCTGATGTTAAATTTGTAGAGCATCTTACAAATTTAATTATGGAATTTGATTGACTTTTATAGAGGTGTAGATGCCTAGAAATGTATTCCGTCCTTTCAATACTTTTTTTTTCAAGAGCTGACAATGATTAGTTTTAAAATGTCTCTTTACATTCCACGCTCTGTGCCAGGGTCCAACCCCAGCAGGTCCAGGGGTTCCCAAAGGCGTAGATGGAGTCGGCGAAGAAAGAATGACACGGAGACAGCGTTCAGTTGATCAGCAGCCTAGCCAGGATCTCCAGCCAAGTTCTGGTCTTGATCTCCAGAGAGGCTCTGCTTCGGATCTCCAGCGAGGTTCTGTAGCCATGTTCCCTCGCTAGGTTCTCCAGCCAGGTTCTGTCTGAGATCTCCAGCCAGGTTCGGTCACCAGCTTCTAGTCAGGCTCTCTTGCCAACCTCTGCAGTCAGGTTCAGTCCAGGATCCCCTGCCATGCTCTCTCGCCAGGCTCCGCCTCCAGGCTCCGAGGCCAGTCCCTGTCCAGGATCCTCTGGCATGCTCTTGCCAGCGAAGTTCTTCTGTCCCTAGGCTCGGTGTAGGTTCTGTCTTCTTGATTCTGTTCTAAGTTCTGAGTCTTTCTGTCTTATGAGTTCTGTGTTCTGAGTTCTGAGTGTTTCTGTCTTGTTACAACTGTATTTATACCAGTTGATTCAATCCTATCAATCTCTATTACAAAGGTTAGGGCGTTTCTTATCTCCATTCCAGGGAGAAAAGATTATGTAGTTTAAGCATGATTGTTCATAGTTAAAGGGATTAATTACCCGCCTGGCACTTAGTTGAGGGGTTTTATTCCCTCCCTAACTTCAGGGGAAAATCCCTACCTGGGGAAAACAACCTTTCTCAAAGACCTTGGTTAAAACACATAGTGCCAAGAAGGTGAGCAAACATATTAAGAACAGTATGCCATATATGCCAGGTCCCTTGAAACAGCAAGGATGGACCAGCTCCCGGCAAATTCCCCCTTTTTTATTTTTTAAAAGCAAGCATTAAAAAGAAAAACCTGAAACGCTCTCTTGTATCCATTTTAAGAGTAGGATTGGCGCTTTCTGCTATTACCTGAGTCCTGATCTATCACCCCAGGGAGAGCTTGCCAATCCTGCACTTTCCCGGGGTGGAAAGGCTGCAGTGGGGTTAAGGATAAGGCTCCTTGGGCCTACCTTCTCCCATGCCTCTACATTTACCTTTCCGGCACCTTTCCTTCCTCAGAAAAGCATGGACGTATTTCTTGTATAAAATGTTCTGTCTGACTGGGAGTAACCTTAATTCCTCTGCTAACAAGCATATACGTTAAAAGATAATACGGAGTCTTTTTTCTTTAGACTCAGTATGGCACATCTTCTTAATCTAAAGATCAATACAGAGTCTTCTTTCTTTGGACTCAGTATGGCACATCTTCTCAATCTAAGTTCTGTACTATCCACCTTCTTACCCTACTTATCCTCTGTAGGGGGGTCTGTAGCACCCTGGTGGAGTCCTATCCGTCCCGAGTGTGGGGTTCTCAATGGGGGGGGGGCTTACCTAAGGGAATCCTGTTCCAGGGTTTCCCAAAGGTGTGGACAGAGTCGGCGAAGACTATCCACCCTCTTCCTATGGTGGAGTCCTATCCATCCCGAGTGTGGAGGTTCTCAATGGGGCGGCTTACCTAAGTGAATCCTGTTCCAGGGGTTCCCAAAGGTGTGGACGGAGTCAGCGAAGACTATCCACCCTCTTCCTATGGTGGAGTCCTATCCGTACCGAGTGTGGAGGTTCTCAATGGGGCGGCTTACCTAAGGGAATCCTGTTCCAGGGGTTCCCAAAGGTGTGGACGGAGTCGGCGAAGATTATCCACCCTCTTCCTATGGTGGAGTCCGATCCGTCCCGAGTGTGGGGCGCTTACCTAGGGGTCCCTGTTCGGGCGCCAGATGCCGGGGTCCAACCCCAGCAGGTCCAGGGGTTCCCAAAGGCGTAGATGGAGTCGGCGAAGAAAGAATGACACGGAGACAGCGTTCAGTTGATCAGCAGCCTAGCCAGGATCTCCAGCCAAGTTCTGGTCTTGATCTCCAGAGAGGCTCCAGCTCCCGGCAGCTCTGCTTACTACTGTTTCATTACACAGTATGCATAATGATCTGTTGTTTCTCTCGACAATCCCATACATCTCAGTCCATATGTCTTGAAAGGGTCAGCTACTGCTACTTTCACTTCCTTTATCATTCAATCTTCCTTTTTTATTTTTTTGATTCTCCATGACAAGGCTGCAAAAATAAATAAATATAAATCATGGCGTTTTTTATAAAAGGTTGATAGGTTTCTTACCTATTAACTTTTTGCAGTGTTGTTGCACTGACTCCTGGTGCAAAACAATTCAAACATAGTATGTATAACCAACAAATATATGGTGCTGTAATCAATTATCCGACACGCAGAATGTCTCGTCGAGCACTGTTGCACTGTGTATCTTTTTCTTCTAACCCTCCCACTCCTGTCTCCTAACGAACATGGCGATCAAGTGCATCCATTTGCCGAATGCACCCGAACACACGGGAAGCTTATCTGAGGCACATATTGACAATAATGAGGCCGTTTCCAGAACTGGGCATTTTGTCACTCGAGTAAAAATAAAATGTCATGAGTAAAGATTAATCTCTTTATAGTGCAATTCTTAAACTTTTTATATTAATGTCAATATTGGAACAATGTAGCTTGGATGTTTTCACTATGTATCTTTGCTACGCAACACCGATGTACATGTTTACATCCAGTTTTAGAATTGCATTATTGATCCTGAGTAACGTGAGTAATAATATTACTCGAGTGATGCCCAACTCTGGCCATTGCTAGAGACATATACTTGAATTATGCAATTTTTTGTCTCTGTCAATGCGTGTCACCCAAAATGAGTTCACGTGTCACCTCTGACACGCGTGTCATAGGTTCGCTATCAGTTTTAGTGGATTGTAGACATTCATGAAGTTCCAATCAAGGATTCTTTATCTAGAAAAACTATCCTTTAAACATGAGGCAAAATAAAAGCATTCTTAGATAAACAAAAACGGAGAGAATTTTTTGCTAACGCATCTGTCCTACAAAAAAAGTTCTTTAGGTCGAAATGAAATGACACCAGGTGTGAAGTAAAATACACAAGAAAAAATAGAGCAGGAAATGAAAAATATATGGTTAAGTATCACGCTTTATATATAAATATGTATACATATATAAATATACACATGTACACATGTATACATATACACTGAGTGGCCGGATTATGACCACCTGACGTTTATAGGCAAATTAGCCGTACACTGCATCATATGGGATATGGAAGCCGAAGGCCTGTTCGAACACCTTTGCTGTCTGCAGTTACCAAGATAAAACGTCTCCAGTTCGCACAGGAACACAAGGATTGGACAGTCGAGCATTGGAAAAAAGTCATGTGGTCCGATGAATCACGTTTCCAGTTGCATAATGCAGATGGCAGAGTGAGAATTTGGTGGAAACAAAATGAAAGCATGCACTCCACATGCATGAGTACAACCCTTCAAGCTGGTGGGGGCAGTGTTATGGTTGGGGCATGTTTTCCTGGCATGATTTGGGTACTTTAATTCATGTGGAACAACATCTGAATAGCACAACATACCTAAGTATCGTTACTGATCAAATTCATCCTATCATGTTGATGGTATATCCCAATGGAGATGGCTTCTTCCAACAAGACAATGCACCATGCCACGGTGCTCGTATTGTGCAGGCGTGGTTTCAAGAACATGAGGGAGACTTTACCTTGCTTAGGTGGCCCCCACAAACACCAGATCTCAATGCAATTTAGCATTTGTGGGACTAAGTTAAAAGAGCCGTCAGGCAGCTGGTTCCACAACCATCAAATCTCATAGAACTGGACAGTGCTATTCATCAGGCATGGTGTCAGATTCCTCACATCACCTTTCAACATCTTGTGGAGTCAATGTCAAGAAGAATCGCTGCAGTATTGAAGACAAAAGGTGGCCCAACGAAGTACTGATGGGGTGGTCATAATAATCTGACCACTCCATACATATATACATATAAATATCTATACTCTTTACATATATATATTATATGTATATATATATACATATAATATCTATACTTTACATATATATATATATAAACATTCTTAATTTTAAGAAAATCCATATTGTTTAAAGCAATGATTAAAATACAATTACTGTGTTCATAGCGTATATAGGTGTGATATACATGACAATATTAGCCTAAAGGAGGAGGAAACTGAGCTATATTTAACTAGAATTAGGTCAGTATTAATTTGAAGTAGATTTTGATAAATTAAGGTGGAGAAGTGGGAAAATAGAGAGATGTTGGTTAAAGAATACAAAGTTGCAACTATGTAGGATGAATAAGTTTAGGAATCGAATGCATAATAATGTTTAACAATATAATACTGTATTGAATATTGGAAATTTGCTAAGAGAGTAGATCTCGGGTGCTTAGGTGCACATAAAAAATGGTAAGTATGTGAGGAGATGGAAATATTAATTAGCTTGACTGTTATAATCACTGCATTATGTATATGTATATCAAAATATTGTGCTGTACATCTTAAATATATATAATTTTATTTTAAATGAATATTGTAATCTATTGTGTAAACCATTTTGAAAGTTAACTCAAAAAAACTCATCAGAATAATTTAAATGGTTTATTAAAAAAATACTGATTTACTATAAAAAAAGACAACAAAGGAAAAATAGTGGAATAATAACAACAAAAATATGTGAGACATATAGAAAACAAATAGCAAAATGACAGACATAAATCTAACCATATAAAAAATTACATTAAGTATGAATGCACTAAAGACCAATCAAAAGGCACAAATAATCAGTTTAGATAAGAAAAAGCAAGATTTAATTACATGTTCTGATTTAAAGTTTTGATTTAAAAACATAGGTTGAAAGTTAAAGGATGGAAAATATATACAATGCACACAGTTAACCAGAGAGAGCTGAAGTGCCTATAATAAAAATTTTTATTTAAACATCAGTATTTATAAAATGCTAGAATGTACTTTTTTTGCAAATATTTAAGCATATTTGAAAATATAGATGCAACTTTAAAATGTACAAAGGAATACAATATATTTTTTTTTTAATTCTGTTAGGGGCTATGGAAGTAAAAATGTTAGAAGTCTGCTCTTCTATACCAGTTCTTCCAGTATACAGAGAATAAATTAAGTATCGTGGGTTTCTGACATTCAAAATTACACAGTTATAGCAAAGTCAATATTAGAAGCCGTGCTCTCTTTCTTGGTCCTGCATTTCTTGCCCATTTTAAAGAGGCACCACAGGATGATGATTAAGCTCATGGAATTTAGAGCTACATTTACAAAATTCTAACTCAGCCCTGCTGGCATGGTTCAGTGGTTGAGTGCTGACCTTTGAACCAAGAGGTCACCTTACGATTCCTATTCAGGACACATGCTCAGGTTGCGGGCTCAATCCCTAGTGGGGGGCTTTGCAGGAATTACCTAATCAATGATTCTCTCTCATTATTGATGTTTCTATTTCTCTCTCCCTCTCCCTTCATTTCTGATATAGAAATATATATTTTTTAAAATAATTCTAACTCCAAACCTTGTCAACACTGTGACCCTATAGAGTTTTCCTAACTTTTCTGTGCCTCAGTGACATCATCTGTAAAATGGGGGTAACAATAGTAAATATCTTATATAAATGCTGTGAAGTGATACTTGTAGAGTACTTAGAACGATACCTAGTACAAGGGAAGTACTCCATAATTGTAAGTCATTTTGACTGAGGGCTTTGGAATGTTCCAATCCTAGGTAATAAAAGCATAAGTGGAGTCATGCCCTTGCGTGATATCATCACAAGATGTCCGCATGCACAGCGGAGGCGGGGCCAGCTGGACGCTCTGTGTGGTGAGGCCTGGGGTCCTGCGGCTCTGCGCTGCACTGCGCGGAGGCGGCTGGTCCTGGCATCTCCACTGCCTTGCGTGGAGGAAGCGGGTCCTGGTGGAGGAGGCAGGTTGTGGCAGGGAAGGGCTGTTGTGGGCAATCAGGCCAGCAGGGGAGGGCAGTTGGGGGTGATCAGGCCAGCAGGGGAGTGGTTAGGGGGCAATCAGGCTGACAGGCAGAAGCAGTTAGGGGCAATCAGGCAGGCAGGCAGGCGAGCTGTTAGGAGCCAGCAGTCCCGGATTGTTGAGAGGGTTGTCCGACAACTGGCAGTCGGACATCCCCAGAGCGGTCCCAGATTGGAGAGGGTGCAGGTCAGGCTGAGGGACACTCCCCTCCCCGCCCCCATGTATGAATTTTGTACACCGGGTCTAGTATTTTATGAAAGATAAAGCATTATCACATCTGCCAGCATATTTGCACAATGCTGGCACAGATTTTAGTGCTCCTGACTCTGATGTTGAATCTCTATCTGGACATCAAGCTGTTTTAGGAGTCAGCATTAGAGAGACTGAGTTGCAAAGAGGCAGCACTGAAGGGAAAACCTTGCTAATAAGATAATATTTGCTGAACTCAGCAGTTTGTCTGTTATTGCTGATGAAGAGGAGACAGTGCAAAATGTGAGACATGGGACACTCAGAGGAAAGTTTGTGTGCTGCACATAATTTATTGCTTGCTGGAAGACTAAAATGGAACACTAGGTCAGCAGGACAGCCAGATGGCAACTCACTGACCTCAGAAATCCTCTTTTCCAAGAAGATTTTTTTTCTAGCCCTCTGCTCCCCACTTCACTGCCTGAATTCCATGTGCCTGGCTCTCCCAGACACAAGCAGAGTTCTTTTGCCCCTGTGACTTCTCTCATGTGGATTACTTGTTCAGAATGTCTCCCATGCACATGAGACTTTTCCTCTACCATCCATTTTTTTAAACACACTTAACACATTGAGTACCACATAGAAATCTCTAAGACATACGCCAGGGACCGCACGTTTTGGGGCAAACTGCACGTTGTTTAAATCATCATAATGCACTTTAGATGTTTTTCAATAATTATAACATTTTTATTTACAAAAACAATTAAACAATTAAAGTTCCTAGTACTTTTTTAACGTATGGTACTGCGTAAAACATTTTCCTCTATGAAGAGGGAACAAACAAAATTTAGATAAGTATCTAGAATCGCTCCTTTTTCCATGGGCGTGAAAAACGAGAACACTCATGAGCGATCCTTAACAGATGGCGCGCGAAACACGAGAAAACTCCTGAGCGGTACGAAATGTGTTAACAGAGTGCAATTCATTCAGCTGAGCACTTACTATGTCCTGAACACTGAGATGAACACTGAGAATACAAATTCACACAATTTTACAATCAAGTGTGAGGTAGTTCCCTTATCACACTTTATTATTATTGTCTGCAATAGCCAGTGGTTCTCAATCTTCCTAATGCTGCGACCCTTTAATACAGTTCCTCATATTATGGTGACCCCCAACCATAAAATTATTTTCGTTGCTACTTCATAACTGTAATTTTGCTACTGTTATGAATCATAATGTAAGTATCTCATATGTGGGATGTATTTAGGCAACCCCTGTGAAAGGGTCGTCCGACCCCCAAGGGGGTCTCGACCCACAGGTTGAGAACCGATGGCTTCTAGCCGTGGGCAAACTATGGCCCGCGGGCCGGATCCGGCCCATTCGGCTGTTCTATCCGGCCAGCGGAGCCGAAAGAGCAGAGGGTTCTCTTGCTCTCCTCTCCGCTCCTTCACAGCAGCAGTGTTAACATGTATTAGTTCACACAAACACTCCATCCATGCTTTTGTTCCTGCCCTCCGGTCCAGTTTAAGAACCCATTGTAGCCCTCGAGTCAAAAAGTTTGCCCACCCCTGGCTTAGGCAAAGGTGTTCTGTGAGTGTAGACAAAGTATTTTACCCAGCCTCGGATAATCAGCAACTACCTCCAGAATAGTTCAGTGAGTTAAAGTTAACTCTATACATAAAGAGAAGAAACAAAAACAACACATGCACAGGTGAGAGGTGAGTGTGTGGCATGCTAATAAAAATAAATCTGGAAAGGTTAGGAATGAGTCAGATCATTAAAGAGCTGTGAATGATGAATGCCTTGCTAAAGGATTTGTAATTTGTGACCATCATGGGAAGCCACATAAAGGATCGGATTTTTACAGAAGTATAAAGAATGGGTGGATTAAAAGAGTAGAGGCAAGAATGGAGTTATTAAGTTATTTAGAGGGCTACTAAATAACAACAATAGGGAGAAGATGAAGGCCTAAACTAAGGTCAGAAAGAGAACAGAGATTAATTTGAGAGACATTCAGGAAAAATCAGTGTTCCTTGAAATCTAATTAGATATATGTGTTAAAATTGAGAGTGGAATACAGAATGACTCTCAAATTTTTGGTTTTAATAAATGTATATATGGTGTTAGCATTCTCCTGAGAAGGTATATAGAAAGTAGAATACCTTCATAAGACTGCATTAGAACATGTTCACTTTAAAATTCATTTACATATCTGTTTAAAAATATTTGTAGAGACTCTACCTACTAGATGCCAGAGACTACTATAGGCACTGTAGATACAGCAGTAAATAAAACAAACAACATTCATATCCTTGAAATAGCTTATATATAGTAGTATATCTATGGACACTCCAGTAGGTGACTGAATTGGTGCTGGACTTAAATGAGAGATTTGGTTTAGAAATGATCCAAGAGAAAACAGCTTATAGGTAACAATTGAAACCATGGCTTACTACATTTCTGTACTTAAACATTTTCTTTTTACTACATAGAAAGATGTAGTTTAGCAGAAACATTTTATATAGCAGGAATATTTAGGATAATGTGGGTCAAAACTAATACAATCATAGAAAATTGTGCCAATTCATGTTTTATTAGCTAACATATAGCATTAGAATCCAGATGATGATAATGCTACTCTGTACCTAAAGAAGGCTCTGTACCAAATTATAGTGACTATGAGGATGGAAGAACTTATACCATGTCTAATGAGGTATGGTTACATCAAGGTGAGATGTTTGTTTACACAGAAGGTGCTCATGGCACCAACCTGCAGTGAGGGTGCAATTTGCCTTACTCACTTTACCAATTAAAATGTTTATCTTATCCAAAAACCATAACAAAAATACCCAGAATAATTACAGACCAAACAGCTGGATACCCCCATGGACCAATCATATTGATACAGAAAATGAACCCTCACAAGTAAAAATGGTTTCTACCCATGGGTTGTTTGATCTCTAGACAGCATGATTAGGATTTTGAGTCCAACTAAACGAATTTACTTCTGGGTGTTTACTCAAAGACTTGGATGTTTACTCAAAGTCCAGATTCTTGAAAATAAAGAAAAGTATCACCATGTTCAGAGGTCTCTCTGTTCTCCTCTAACACGAAGCCCAGACAGCCAGGGCATTGGTCCACGGTAGAAATTGTGCAATGTATTTCACAATTGTTGTCTGACCCACTTGCCAAACCAAGAATGTCAGCAAAAGGCAAACTAAACTCTCTTCTCATCAGTTCATCTTGCTATTTTAGTCTTCCATTGTTTCTTCTCAAGGACTAGACCCAGCGAACAGAAAAGAGAATGTGAACATTTAAAATGTATTTTAAATTAGAGGACTTTTATTTGATCCAGAGCACTGGAAAACTCCATGCTCTGTCTGCCCTAGTTCCCATTTAATCTTCATTTTCCCATTTCTTGTCAGCTGTGCTTGCAGATGCTGAAATCTTATTTGTTTATCATGGGGCCAAGAAGATTTATGGTTGGGTGCATGTTTAGCTGCCTTCTCTGTTCTCTTGGCACAGTTCCTGAGCTGCACAGCAGAGGAACACTTAAACAGGCTTAAATGGGAAGTCATCCCCACATGCTCTCATCTGGTTAATTTTCATCTTATGTTTTGGTTGAAGTTAAGGTAATTACCAAGTTATTATTTGTCATTTCCTTTATCTTTGGGATCAGAAAGACATCTGTTGGAAGCTAGGATCATCTGTCATTTATGCCAGATGTTGGTCAGTACCTGAGTGGATGTAAAATATGAGAAGGAGCTGGATGTCCATGCAGGCTAGCCGTGTATATGTGTGTGTGTGTGTGTGTGTGTGTGTGTGTGTGTGTTGTGTGCATCTGTGTGTGTATGCATACCAAGGAATCCTACTCTGCCATGAAGTCTTGAGAAATCTGTGCATTTTTGCAACCCCTGTAATAAGTTGTAAGGAAATAAGAAATGCTGTTGTTCTCAATATTTGCATAGTTTTCAAGTCACTTATGTGGAGAGAAGTAATGAAGTCAGATAAAGTATTCTGAGTTTCCTTCCTGCTGAGCTATTTATTTTCTTCACTAACATGTTGTATATAGTTCTCTTTGCAGAGTGAAAATGAGAAAATGATCTAAGATTTGAACTGTGTATCATTTAATGAAGAAATATGTGATATATATGATTATGCTGGTTTTTTGAGCCAGAAAATACTGTAATGTTTGCAAATCCAAAGTTATCAGTTGATCCTTCAGTTCAGAATTAACAAACTTTTTCAGTAAAGGATCAGGTAGGAAATTAGGCATTGTGGGCCATACAATCTCTGTTGGAACTAATAAACTCTGCTGTTGTGACACCAAAGCAGCCATGGGTAATGTGTAAATGAATGAGCACATTTGGCTAGTAGACCATAGTTTGTCAACTCCTCCTTCCAACGGACATTCCATAATGAGTGGAATAACAAATTGATGTTTCTCTATTTTTCTCTCTCTTCTTTCATCTCTCTCTAAAATAAATAATTAAATAAATAAATAAATGTAGCAATCTGATGAAGATCTTGAAAGTGATAGGCCATGCACACATATACGTGACATGGCAGATTTTCTGAGCATAAAATGACATGCTGATATTCTCTATGTAACCTAAACCTTACCCTGCTTGGGGAAAGGACCCTTCATTATTTCCTTTGTCATTATTAAGATAACTATATTTTTCTTACTTTCATCTTTTCTTTCATGGCAAGCATTCAAAGTCTTGCATAAACAAAAGTACATGTAGCTGCAGGACACTTAAAATGTCTAGACTACAGGAACAAAGGACATATTATTTTCATTTATATGCCCATGAAAGCTGCATGCCCCAGAACGTGAAAGGAGAGGCAGAATGATGTAATGGCAAGTTAGTGACACAGGCATCAAGATACTTGTGTTTCAGTGTTAGTTTTGCAACTAGTCACTTTTGAACTTGAACGAATCTCTTAACTTCTCTGATCTTCAGTTATGTAATCTGTAGGCTGACATGATGGCCAGTGCTCAGATCTTGATTTCTAATACCCATACAAGAAACCAGGGCCACTTTAACAAATGCCTGATAGGAGGATTGAGGCAGGGAATATATCAGATGAGTCAGGAAGACCTTATAGTGACAGAAAGTAAGAAAGATCTCAAAAAAACACACAATATAATAGGGCACAGGAGCCAATTGAAAAAGCTCCCAATGGCTAAAGCTAGAGCAATTTGAACAACAAAATACGTAATATAATGTTAAATTAAATCTCAAAGTATAAGCCGAAATATAAAATATCTATCCATGAATTTATACTGATATAAATAAGTAATTGAATAAATAAATAAATAAATAAGTAGGGAATAAGAGACAAGTCTTCCATACAGAGAATTATAAATAATTTCTATAGATTGCTCTCCATCAAAGGTAGAGCATAGCTACTTAGCCTCTAAATGAGTACTACACTTTTTGACTTGCTCCCAAAGAGTATATGGACAATGAAACAAAAAATGTAACTTTAAAGTGGAGAAATCTAGCAAACACTATAGTTAGGATCAAGGTTAAGATCAGTATTAATGAGGCATGTTGGTAGCAGGTATCCTTGATATAACATAATAATGCCTTCATCTTCATCATCTTTCTCCCCAAAACTTGTAACTCCAGCCTGATCATGAGAAAAGCATCAGACAAACACAAACAGAGAGGCATAATACAACATAGCTAACCAGTATTTCTCAATGCTGTCAGGGTCATAAAAAACAAGGAGAGGGAGAAATCATCATAGCCATGAGGAGCCTAAGGAGACATAACAACTAAATGTAATGTGATATGTTGGATAAGATCCTGGAACAGAAAAAGGAGGTTAAGAAAACATTAATGAGATGCAAAATAAAGAATAAAATTTAGTGAATAATAATGTATCAGCATTAGTTCATTATTTGTGAGAAATGGACCATAATAATGTAAGATATTAATAATAGGGGATATTAGGTGGGCATATGGGAACTCTCTGTACTATCATTGCATCTTTTTTGTACATTTAACACTAAAGTAAAATACTTTAAGCATTTAAAAATGACATGGTTGAACTAGATTATACATATTAGCTTTTTATTGCTCTATGACTTTAATATCTGGTACTGAAGTATTATTCCTTTGTGAGTTAGGGCAGGAAGAAATCTGTTTCTTATAGCAGAGTTCATTATAGCTATCTCAAGTCCCTGAAAGCCTTCACAGTCTTCCTAGCACCAAACATGAAATTCTCAATATATGTTGATTACAAGGGGAAAAATTCTTAATTATCTTTTCTCTGGATAAAGAAATAAAAACAAATATTTGCTGAGGCATAAGAAACAGTCTTGTTTTTTCCATAAGTACAGTCTTGTGATCCTTTATAGACCTCAAAACAATTCTAAAATTTTGAATGAATAGTGCATAAACCCACCTTACAAGTCTATTAAAATATTTTCATTGCAAACGTGGCTTGTCAATACTCTCTACATACTACCTATAACTAATTTGCAGCGTCAAAGATTAAGCAAACTCATCCATAGTCCTTGCTTCCTGGCTTAGCCCAGAAAGCAGTAGTTTGAAAGGTATAAACTATCTGAAAGTCCTGGTGCCAGGGTTACTTCAAAGGGTTAAACCAGGTTAGATTTTTGGAAAGAGATCTGCCTATTTTCTTACAGGCAGAAACTCAAGAGCGAAGGGCTTCTCAAATACCTTCAAGCAAAACAATCTACCAAATAAAGAATGGTATAATGTGAATTTTCCTTTCCATTCCTAAATGATGAATAAGAAGAAGACTTTAAAGGGAATATATTCAGAAGTATAAATTTGACCTTGGAAATATTTCAGCATTTATTATTTAATTGAGTTTGTTGAGATGATATTGGTTAATAAAACCATACAGGTTTCAGGTGTACAACTCAATAACACACCACCTGCCTAGTGCATCATGCACTCACCACCCAAAGTCAAGTCTCTTTCTGCCATCATTTATCCTCTCTTATGTTCATTGCAGCGATATTCACAATAGCCAAGATTTGGAATCAGCCCAAGTGACCATCAGTAGATGAGTAGATAAAAAAGCTATGGTACATTTACATGATGGAATACTATTCAGCCGTAAAACTGAAGGAAATCTTATTTCACCATTTCTGATTTCTTATGGTGGCTCTCTTTGTGACATTCGATTACGTTGCCTTTCCCTGTCACCACTTTATCCTCATGGATCTCTAATTTCTCCACTTCAGGGTATGATTAGCCAAACCATGTCTTCTCCTCTGAAGTGTTGGAAGGATGAGTAAGTGAGGAACTGTCAGGGGCTCTGTGATATGTGGTCTATTTAAACGTGAGGTTATCAGCAAAACTGTCACCATCTGGTTGGTAAAAGGCAGAAATCTCAGGGCAGCAGCCATACTTGCCAATCATGTTAGAGAGACTGAAATATGTGCCTAGTGAAGGAGGACACTGGCTTGAAGTAAAGGATGAGAGCAAGAAAAACACATATGAAAAAGAAAAGCATTTCCAACTGTTTTTGAAAAGAACACTATACTACATTGTAAAGATAAACAGGATATTTAAGGCACATATTTGATGATTTGCTTACTCTTTCCTTCATGAGATCTCTTGTAATCAATTTTTTTGTTTTAATACTTTTCTTTGGTACTTTTTGTTAAATAGCACTATAATGACTCAGAATTGGTGATAAATGGAATAAAACTAGCTCTAATTTACCTTCATATTAACTCCATGTTTTTTTATTTTGCTTTAAAAAGTATGTATCTTTATTAAATGGTACTAAAAGGTCCAAAATATTTGAGAGAATAAACTTTTTGTAAGAAGTATCAAGTGCTTTTGAAACTCTTATTGCTAACCTTTATGTCAGTTTGTTATTTTGAATTGTTTAAGCTGTAAAGATTTTCACTTTGCCCCTGTAATCCAAATTGTTTTAAGTTTGAATGCCTAATAAAATTTTATTAATTTGAAAATACTCTGAAAGTTATCCATTTCAATACTTCAAATTCACCTTGCCCCAAAGTATTTATGTGTGTGTGTGTCTTTTAAGTGCTAGGGTACTGAACTCACATGGTTATGTTTTGTCCCTTATGAATTCCTAGTGTTTTGTGCTGTCATGGATGGGGTGTTGGTAACTTTTTATGGATGGAATTCTCATCTCTTTTCCTTCTTGAGAACTGGCCTGCATGATGTCATCCCTTGACTCTCCATGGAATTGTTTGTGTTAATCAAAGGAAGGGTTAAAGCAGTGATGGCGAACCTGTGACACGCATGTCAGAGGTGACATGCGAACTCATTTTTTTGGTTGATTTTTCTTTGTTAAATGGCATTTAAATATGTAAAATAAATATCAAAAATATAAGTCTTTGTTTTACTATGGTTGCAAATATCAAAAAATTTCTATATGTGACACGGCACCAGAGTTAAGTTAGGGTTTTTCAAAATGCTGACACGCCAAGCTCAAAAGGTTCGCCATCACTGGGTTAAAGCAACAATTGGGACTCTAATGCTGAGTCTACTGTATGACCTGTAATAATAGAGGTTGAAAGGGAAGGTCCTTAGTAGCCACTGCTTCTTCATTTTACTGATGATAAACAGAGGCTCAAGAAAACCCACAAATTACTTGTCCAAGCCTACCAGAACCAGTCAGGGATACCTGAACTTTCCCTAAACTATGCCCCATATGCTGCTGGTGATTCTCACAAACTCTGTTGGGGCAATTCCCCAATCTCTAGCCATTCAGGCCCATTATACAGTATCACTGTTTAAAAAGTCCCTGTCAAGGTTAAGTTGCACTCTCTGGGATCTTTTAATAGAGTGAGATGTTCTTTTGTTTAATACTAGAAAGTTCAAATTAATTTAAATTTAACTATACCTCTCACCCAGACTAACTACATGCAAAGTCTTCTTGTTATTTCTGCCCTTGGGTACCTCTCAGGGGACTACTCCAACCTTTGGCAAAGCCCTTTCATCTTCAAGGCAGGAGGAGAAACAGGAGAGAAATCATCAAGGTACATGCTTAGCAGGCCACTGATTTCCATTGAGCCCTATTCTCATTTTGCTGTTAAGGAAATCAGTCATAAAATATAAGCTCAAGATCTGTCTCTGTTACCATACTTTATGATACAAGCTAAAGATGGAGACCTGACTTCTCTCTCCCCTTCATTTCACCTAGAGAATTTAGGTCACTTTTATACATCTCTGATGTGGTCTTGGAAAGTATCTCTTTAACTCATTTTAAGAAGATGAACTTTAAATCTCTGAGGTTAGAATATAAGAAAAACTGGTGCCTAGAGAAGCCTGTTTTTAGGGGATATCGTTAAATTGCCATAATTTAGAATAAATTGATCATTAAAATATTGATTTTAAAAATATAGACTCTATGGATTCAGGGGTTCTCTATTATGGCTGTGTCCCCAGATGTTGTACGGCTCAATTCAACCAAAAAGCCACTATCTTTCTCTGGTTTTCCATGTGTTTCCCTCCCAAAGCAGAGAGCTTGGTCAAAGATGATGGACTTTTTATGATGGCAGAGAACTATATATGTATTTAGAAATATAAATGCAGTTTCAATTTCCTTCTAAAGCCTCCATGTCAGCAGCTAAATGCCATTTATTGAATTCACAGGAAACAAATGAGAACTGCGAACTTTTAAGATCTATATCCATATATTTAATTCTCACTTAGGTGTAGTAAACTTATAAACTTTGAGAAGCAATGAAAAGTAATTCTATTAGGAGCATACACTCTCTAATTTTGTAACAGGACACTTTACAGTACCCAGGAACCTTTTCCCTCACAGGCAGCGTTGCATATGGTTGTTCTAATATGGTCAAGTGAATTCCACTCAAACATTATGCAAATTTATGTCCAGGCTACCATCTACCTTCCCAATTGCTTAGCAATGTTTTATAGTGGCTCTGAGAGTGTTCCCTGTGGTCCTGTGTGTGTACTGAGTAGGCATCTTTATTGCCTTTTAAATGAAATAAAGATTAGAAAACATTGATTTACATAGCAGGGTGGCTCCTAGATAAATAAGTAGCAAAATACAATCATCATTTGTATGAAAATTGTGTTTATCAGCCACTTTGGAAAAGACCTAGAGTGCAAATATCATCCACATGCTCCAATTTAATGAAAGCATAGTCACTGATAATAGCACAGGATTAAAGAAAGAATTATGTTGGGAACATTTCTCTGACCGTGAACTTACTCTCAAATATTTCTGTAGTGAGAATAATATTTTGGAAATATTTTACTGGTTAGCAATCCATGTTTTTCTTTCCTTAGTAGTATATCTAACATGAAAGCTAGACATGAGGTTTGTGGTCCCAGGGAAAGAAATACAATATATGAAAAGAATCCATACGATGTAAGATGAAAAAGGTGACAGAAGTGGAGGTCTGGCTGCATAGGAAGGGGAAGAAGAGAGCTTCTAGTGGTAAGAGGAAATGGGGAAACAGTATAAGCATTAAGAGGTCAGAGTTGAGTTCTTGTTTTTTCCCCTTGAAATCAAAATCCTTTTGGAATAAAGGGTTAGAAATATCTGGGCTGTCCTGAGAAAGTCCCAGTGGTTTCTTTATTTCTCTCTCCTTGGGGCTTCTGAGATTGAGAATAGAATTAAATCAATTATCCTATATAATAAAAGGCTAATATGCAAATTGTCCCCTTGAGAGTTCGAATACTCGCAATGACGTGCTCTGACCACCAAGGGGTGGTGCAGAATGCAGGGGGCAGCACGGAACAAAGGAAGGTCCCACCAGCAGCCGGAAGGCCCTGATCGGCCCTGATCTCTGGCCAGGCCTACGGATCCTACCTGTGCATGAATTTCATGCACCGGGCCTCTAGTGTAAAATAAAAATAATTAAATCAGTCATATTAAATAAAAAAAGCTTTATTGTCATCACCAACTGAATTTCATTTGAAGTGTGTTCATTTCAACCTTGCTACATTACTACAATAAATAAGATAAAGAGAAAAACATAGCTAAAAGATTTAGGCTAGCAGCTTATTTGGATACTAACCCTGACTTCTTTGGCTTAATTCATAAACAATTTTAAAAACATGTATATACTTTCCCCCTTGAAAACTATTTATGTACTTTACATTAATGAGATAAAAAACAATAATCCACAACCAACTAAACAAACAAAAAACCCACTACTAAAGTTTGAAATTGATGACATGATCTTTGCTTTTCTTCATTTTATTCAAGCATTTGTGAGGTATTTGTAAAGGTCAAATCTTTACACAGCAGTTTTTGTTTATAGTATTAATTTACTAAGAAAAAAAACATGCCTTTACAGTAGTGCCAATTAAGCTTTAACCTAACCCATACTTAAAATTTTAACCAGAATAGTTTGTTATCAATTCTATGTGGTTGTTTTAACTGGTTGTGATGTCCATGCAACTGTGTAATAGCATAGGCCTGTAATAATTCTCTAGGCAGTGGACATAAAAAGACCCTCTATAATTTAATTTCCTCCTGACTCCTGCCCTTTCCTTCCCTTGATGAGTAAGTGAATTAAATGTACTAAAATCCTCATCACAATTTCCTCCTGCCCCATGAACACAGGTTTGGCTACTCTCAGAAATAATTGCGTTCTTTCTTGTTACATGCACCAATAAACTGAATTACTGTGTTTGAACTGACATTGGTGAGAGGGAAGGAAAACTTCAGGTTCAAAGTTTAAGAAAAAAAAAAAAGCAACTAAATGTGTCTGCTTATATAAGCTTCAAAAGAGATACCACCAGAGCTGCATACTTGGTGAGCTTATCTTAGCAAGAATGGTTTTGCAAACGGAATCTATTGACATGCATTATAACTTCCCACACCAAGGAAACATTTCCCTTACTGTTATTCTTTGAGGTCAGAAGGGCTCTGTTATTAAAGGCTGCAGCCTAAGAGTGGCCCTGCAGGTGCAGAGCGGAGAGAATGCTTGGCAAGCCAGGGGTGTGCGCATTAGGGATTTTTCTCTGTTGTAGTGTGGATGCTGTAGAAGCATTCTATTGATTCTAGGGGAAATTTCAGCTGCTTTTCAGTTCAGATAAAATTTTTTTTGACCTAAAAGTTTTCACTCAGAAGAAAAAGAGAAAGAATGAATGAAATAAGACTGGCTTACATCCATTCTGTCCTTGGTAAAAACCGAATGAAGAACATTTAAAAACCTATCATTCTTCTACCACTTTTTTGGTTTAATGTAGAGCAGTAAGTGTTAGGAGGCGTGTTAGATAGTGAAAGGAACAAAACAATGGACAACATAGAGCGTAGGGCTTAATTACTGTTTCCATTAAGATCCAAGGCATGCCAAAGAATTACTGAGCAGAAAACATTGATATCTGAAGATAAAAAGGACTTCATAGTAGATGGGAAGAGGACTG
Organism: Myotis daubentonii; assembly: GCF_963259705.1. Taxonomy (NCBI): domain Eukaryota; kingdom Metazoa; phylum Chordata; class Mammalia; order Chiroptera; family Vespertilionidae; genus Myotis; species Myotis daubentonii. The sequence continues at coordinate 200,716,420 of NC_081841.1, read as the reverse complement.
ATTTTAAAACCTGCCAGAATTAGATCCTGAAACAGAAAAAATGGCATTCATAGAAAAACTGGTCAAATAAAAAAAAATTGGGATTCAGTTAACATATCACTGTTAATTCCTTAGTTTTGACTAATGTAACACAGTAATATAAGATGACAACACCAGGGAACATTAAAACCAGCTGAAGGGTATGCAGGAACTTTCTGTACTATACATCTAAAATTAACACAAATAATATCCCCCCTGCCCAATTATTCTAAATAAATACTCCATTAAAAAAATGTCTGGAGGCAGGTACACAGTCTCCTTCCGTGTGAGGCCCAGGGCACTCTGAACGCCTGTCTTGCAAAGAGGATGCCCAGAGATCTATTAGATTCTTGAATGAGCAGACTGGGCAGCATGCCGTACTCCTTTATTTTGTTTGAAAGTGAAACAGACCTCTCTCATTCTAATGTTGTGTATTGTAATACTGATAACTGAAGTGGGGATGCTCAGAGGCTAGGATGTTTGTAACTGGAGGCTCGCGTCTTTGGAATTGGATACTGAGACAATCATCTTCCAGTGATCAAGGAGAGATGCTGGAATGATGGCACTATGAAAATTAACCTGCTTGAATCCCAAGCAGTGAGGCAGCCTTAAGTGAACTCAGAGAAAGCCAGTAAGATGCTATGAAAAGACACTACCTTACATGGTGCCCCAGTGTCCCCTTCCACTAAAGAAAGCAGGGTAAGTTGTCCAAAGATATTTTTCAGAAGAGACTGGCTGAACAAGCTGAGATGTATAATTCTCCCTGTGTTAGACATGACCTCCTCAATGTCATCTACTTGCCACCTAGGTGCTGAGGTACTCAGGTCACCAAAGCAAGCCCTGAATTGTGTGGAGACAGACAGATGATTGTCCATACAAGGAAATCTGAAGGAAGGCAAAAGGCTGCCTGGCTAAAGCTGGAAAGGTCTTGACATTCTCATTACTCACTCCTTTGGTTTAGGATAGATCCTAAAAAGCATCTTTTAAAATGTTGCTTCAGTGAAACAATGTGCTGGCAAACATGGTCCCATTACTAGAGAAAGATTAAGAAAAAGTGAGATTCTCAAATCACTTTTGAATCATGGGGGTTAGGGAAAGGAAACCCTGAAGCCAAGGACATTTCTGACATTTCCCTAATCTACCTTGACAGCATTGTATTTCATCTCTCCCTCAGACCTTAGCACATACCCAGTTCTCATTCACTGTAAGCTTGTGATTCATGACAGAAATAGTTCCAGTTAAGATCTAGAAGCAGAAAAGTTCTACTAAAAGTATGAAGGTAGAATGTTTAGAACTGATAAGAGAATTTGTGGTACCAACTGATCTTTTTCCTGAGCTGTCCTCATCCTGTCAAGGAATAGAAGACCTTCAACTTCAAGACCAAGTCCAAAACTGGTTAATTAGAATACTTGTATGTCCAATTAAATTTGAGAACGGCTCCTAATTATCGATTTCATTAGCATTAATTATTATGTCAAGTGGCTAGCCATATATTATTGCCATAAAGTGCATTTTAAGGTCAATTCACAAAGGTATATTTTCTTTTTACACAAAAGCATAGGAGAGACTTGCTATAAAGCACCCATCCTATTCAGTGTTCTACATGCTCCCACTGAAAAGTATAAATTTTCTAGCTGCAGTAAAATGTTTTTACAATTCCTATAGCTCTCTTAGGGGCAGAATATTGATATTTACCTCTGATGGAAAGACATGCTTCACCCTGGGAGCACTTACAAATGTTATCTAAATTTAGTGATCTTCATAATGAAGCTGACAGAGTCAAAATTGATCAACCTGAACAGTTCCTATAAGTAGCAATGACAATTTTTATCTTCCTCTGCAGTTTTTCCATAAAGTGACAGCATCACCTGATATCCCATATTCCAAAATACCAATAAATAGTCAACCAGCAATCAAAGGCTTCAATAAAGTGAAGAGTCTAAGAATGCTTTAAATCTTGATCATGGTTATGAGGAACCACATATATGTGAATATTAATTGTACAGTACAACTAAGCTTTCTGTGGTTTAGTATATCTATTTTATCATTCACAAAAATCAAGGTAAGATAAGAGTATAGGAGTACAAGGGATGCACACCAAAATAGTGCACTCTCTTAAGAATTTAAATGTTTTCCTGTACACCAAAATTTCAAAATTCTGATATATAAATTTCTTTGCCTTTGTATATTAGTAGAAGACATGCTTTAATAGGTTGCTCAAATAGGGATATGTGCTTTGTCATCCTTAGCCCCTCATCTGGTAATTTTTCCTGAGTCTCTAATATTCTGTTCCTGTAGAACTCTGTGTATACACATATCACATAATATATTGCAATTACTAAATTAGTTGTCTATCTCCCCAACTAGACTATGAAAGAAGGAATTGTGTCACGTTTATTTTGATATCCAGCACAAGGCTTAGATCAAGAAATGCTTAATAATTTTTTAAAATTAGTTTTATGGACATAAAATTTACATATCATTAAAAATGACAATTATGAGAGTACTATATAGTGAGTTCCAGGCATGTAACCATAACCACCATCAACATACAAAGATACAGAATAATTTCACCACTCTTTAGTACACCTTCATGTCTTTGAAATCAATTGCTTCCCCAACCAGTCTATGACCCTGAAATTGCTGATCTGCTTCTTTCTGTCACCAGATTTTAATTTTTTTAAAAATATGAATGCTTCACAAATTTGCATGTCATCCTTGCACAGGGGCCATGCTAATCTTCTCTGTATCATTCCAATTTTAGTATATGTGCTGCCGAAGTGAGCACCAGATTTTAATTTTTGTAAAATTTCATATAAATGGAATCATAAAGCATGGAAATTCTCTCTCTCTTTCTCTCTCTCTCTCTCCCCCTCCCTCCCTCCCTCCCCCCTCCCTCCCTCTCTGCCTTCATTTAGAATAATTTTTTCACAATTTATCTATGTTATTTAATGTATCAGTAGTTCATTATTTCTTATTACCAATCAGTATTTCATTGCATATACCACAATTCCATAATTAGTTCATTCGTTCTATATGCAATATATATTTAGATTGTTTGGATTGTTGACCAGTTTTTCAACAGAATTCTTCATTGTGTTGTGTATATGATTCTGCCTAATAAAAACTTCCGTTACATTTTATGTACAGCATGTCTGCCAGCAACTGCTTGTCTCAGATTTTATTTTTCTGAAAGGATTTCACGTTCATTTGAAAAAAAAAATTCCACTGAATATAGAATTTAGATTAACAATTTTTAAAAATATATTTTTAATTGTCTGCCTTCATTGTCTGCCTTGCATAGTTTCTTATGAGCAATATGTCATCATTCTTCTTTTTTATGTATGTTTCCATTGATATTAGAGAGAAAGGAAGGGAGAGGGAGAGAGAGAAGGGGACTCTCTACCTATGCAGATCTCTGGAGTAATCTGCTTCACAAATTCTAGGGTTTTTGTTTTGCTTTGTCTTTTTGTTGTTTTTAACTCTGATCTCAATCTCTTTAGCTGAAGAGAGCCATTAGGTTGCAACTATGTATTCCCTCTCTGTGCTGCAGCCTGAAAACTTAGTCTAGACAATAAATTGGGGTAAAATAAACCTGATTTCATTTGTTTCTCTTCTTTCAGGAACCACAGTCTACAACTGCTTAGTGTCCAAGATCTGATAACCATAGTTTCATATATTTTTTCCAATTTTCCAGCTATGTAAGGTTTGAGCGTGAATCTGGTCCCTATTGTTTTTTCATGTCTGAAAGTTTTCTTACTCTTGATAATTTTTTAAATGTAGTGAAGACATAAAATATCATGGTCATTTATTATGCAAATTACAAAATTTAAGAGGAATAGCTAAGAAGTTGAACAATAGAATCAATATTCAAGGAATTCAAAATTATACTGGTAAATATCAATTTCATCACTTAGGCTCAATTAAATCAATTGTTCAGGTAAAAATGGGAAGGGAAGCAAGGTATGGGAACCATGGTTTAATAGCTGTTTATGTAAACATACTGCTCAGCTTTTGATAATTTTATAAAAGTTCTGTGCAGGGTGTTTTATCAAGAAGATTATTTTTTAAAATGTAATCTTCAAAAAAACCTTCATAGAAATATGTGATCAGATCAAAGGAGTTATAATTATCACTATGTAATTCTATACTCAATTCAATTTTCTTAAAAATTTGAACATAAACTTACCATACAACCTAACAATTATACTCTAAGTTCTACCCAAGAGAAAGAAATGAAAACAAGTCCATACAAAGATTTGCATGCAATTCTTTTAGCAGCATTATTTATAACAGCAGAAAACTGAAAATAATCCAATGTTTATCATCTGGTGAAAAAATTAACAAAACATGGTACATTTATATAATGGAGTATTATTCAGAAATTAAAAGGAACTATTAATATATGCCTGCTTAGAACCCACTTTTATAAATAACTGATTAACTAATTGTGTCTGGAAGAAGAAAATCTTGGCCTATAATAATAGACTTCTGTGGTATTTTTGCAATCACCAGAGAGTGATCCAGAAACAAGTTTTACCACTTCATGTGGTCTATTCTCCATTTACCTCTGCAATAGTTACGGTTCTGTTTTATTTTCTACCATCCTGATTTTTCCTCACTTCTGGTGTTTTTAGAAATTTTGATAATGTATTTGATCATAGGGTAATTTTGTCTAGAAATCACCAATCAGAAGAAATTGGAAAGAGAAAGTGAAACAATGATATATAAATAAAAGAATCTTTTAGTTTTAACTGGCAGAAATCCAATTCAAAGACAAAATTTGAAAGGAGATTACATTTTGGATGACTCAATATTCTTAAGAGGGCAGTTCTCTCCAAACTGATCTATAGATTTAATGCATGGCATGGGGGGAAGGATGAAAGGGGGAGGGAATCTCTGGTGAAAAAAGGGGACATCATAATGATTTCAACAATAAAGATAAATTAAAAAAAATAAAGTAACAAAATACTCATTTGAAAAAAAAATCACAGCAAGCTTTTTTCCCCATAGAATTTTACAAATATACACACGCACATGAGTACACACACAAGAACTAATCTTAGCTTCTTAACTCATACCACAAAAATCAATTAAAACGGATCATAGAACTAAATATGAAAGCTTAAATATAACATTTTTAGAAGAAAAAAAGGAAAAAAAATTGTAACTTTGGATTAGGCAAAGATTGTTGGATACAACACCACAAACACAATTCATAAAATAATTGATAATTGAACTTCATCCAAATATTTCCTTTTCAAAAGATATCACTGTAATCATGGAAAGCAAATCATAGAATACAAGGAAATATTTTCTAATTTTATTTCTAATACAGTACTTGTATCCCAAATGTACAATATACGCTTACTACAGGAGTATAGTAAGAAGACAAACAGCCCAATTAAAACATGGGAAAAATATTTGAATAGTCAATTCACCAAAGAGATGTATGAATGGCCAATAAACACAAAAGGAGCTCAGCATCATTAGTCACTAGGGTAATGCCAATTAAAACCACAATGAAATAACACCACACACATACCCAATAAAATGACTGACTTAAAAGTTTGACAAATGAAGCATTGTCCAGGAAGTGATGAAATGTTATTGATAGGGATATAAAATGATAAAATCACTTTGGAAAACAGATTTTTTCTGAAAAATTTGAACATAAATTTATTATATAACCTAATAATTATACTCTAAATTCTACCCAAGAAAAAGAAGTGAAAACATGTCCACTCAAAAATTTTTATATGAACTTTTTTTAGCATCATTATTCATAATAGCCCCAAACTAAAGAGTCCAAATGTTTATCAGCTGGTGAAAGGATAAACAAAATGTGGTACATTCATATAATGGAATATTATTCAGCAATTAAAAGAAACAAAATATTAATAGATGACTCAACATGAATGAGCCTGCAAAACATTATACTGAATGAAAGACATCATATTCAGAAGACCAGTTACTGTATGATTCTTTATATATAAATTTTTATTTTAAAAAATCTTTAAGAGACAGAAAGCAGATCAGTGGCTGCCTAGAACTGGAGGTAGGAATAGAAATTGGCTGTAATACAGCACAAGAAAACTTTTTGGAGTAATGGGAATAGTGTAAATTGAAATATGTTATTAGTTGCGTAACTCTTAAAATTTTACTAAAATTCATTAAATTGTATGCCTAAAATGGGCGTATTTTAAGATATGTAACTTATACCTCAACAAAACTGTTTAAAAAAATGAGAATGAAGGGGAGAGGTCATTCAATCAAACACAAGTGAAACAGCAATATAGCTAGTTCTTTGGGAACCACAGTAACCCTTAACTTGAATACCATGAATCAATCTCTATATCCTCCATCTCAACTTCTGTATGTGTATGTGTGTGTATGTCTGTGTGTATATGTATTTCACCTAAACTTCCTACATACCACTTTTTGTGGTCAGGAGACATGGTTTCTTGGCTATGTTTAACTAGAGGCCCGGTGCATGAAATTTATGCACTGGGGGGGGGAGGGGCTCAGCCCAGCCTGCACCCTCTCTAATCTTGGAACCCTTGGGGGATGTCCAACTACTGGTTTAGGCCTGATCACTGTGGGATCAGGCCTAAACCGGCAGTTGGACATCCCTCTCACAATCTGGGACTGCTGGCTCCCAACCGCTCACCTGACTGCCCCTAACTGCTTCTGCCTGCCAACCTGATCACCCCCTAACTACTCCCCTGCCAGTCTGATCGACACCTAATCGCTCCCCTGCCGGCCTGATTGCCCCCAAATGCCCTCCCCTGCCAGCCTGGTCCCCCCAACTGCCCTCCCCTATTGGCCTGGTTGCCCCTAACTGCCCTGCCCTGCTGGCCTGATCGCCCACAACTGCCCTCCCCTGCCAGCCATCTTTTGGCTGTGGGTGCTGCCATCTTTGAGGGTGGGGCAGTTAATTAGCATATTCCCTCCTTACTGGCTGTGGGCTCTGCCATCATTGCAACAGCATGAGAGTCAATTAGCATATTTCCTCTTTATTAGGATAGCATTTTTAGTGGAGAGGGGCTGAAACTAACTTACTACTTGGTTAAAAACTTCAATTATCTTGGTTTGGGTGTGAATTCTCCTTGTATCAATCAATAATCAATAGCAATTAGAAGGTCAGACTCTCTCTGCTATATTGTGTATATGTGTGTGTGTTGTGTATGTGCTCTTAATTACACACATACACACATGGAATTTCTTTTCCATCTATTAATCTATTTAATCTTAATTAATTCTTAGGACACTTCTATGAGGTAGAAGCCAATATTTCCATGTCACATAAAGAAAATTTATCATGTAGAGATATTAAAATATATAATGAAGGTCATATATCTAAAATGTTAGTGCCAGATTTTGAACTGAGTGTGTCAAGCCTTTGTTCCTTTCTTGAAACAACATCTCTTCTTTTAGAAATTCCTCTACTAAGAATTTGAGTGCTACATTATTCCTTTATCAGTGTCAGACTGCCTCTAATTTTTCTAGAGAAAAAATTATTTTCTGAACCCATCTTAAACGTATACTGGTCTCTGAAATCTGAATAAATAAATATTCTCTCTCAAGTCCAGGGCTTTCATCACCACAATTTATGTTAGCTCCTTTTTTGCTCCACGCCACTAGCTCTCTGCTTTTCTTTGGGCGTTCTAATGTCTAATTTTCAACAGTTTTCCTCAAAATGAAAATCACTATTGGCATGGTAGGCATTTGGAGTTTTATTATTGATTTATGCCTTGGGTGAAGAGGTTAATTAAATGTGAATTTTAAGCCGACAACATGATTAGGAGAGTGAAGCAACTAGAATTCATGAATACTTCCCAGCCATTAAACTGTTTAAAATGAACAATGAATAGAGGTGGGGGAATGGAGGTGGAATGGGGAAACAGACCAGCCCTCTGTTACTTGTGAATGGATTAATGAAATTCTGAAGAATAACAAAATCTTTCCAAGGCTTTCATTTTGCATTTATATTGACATTAGCATGGAATATAATACATTCCTAATAAACCACTCTTCCGTATTCTCTCTGTTTCTTCTGTTTCAAATTGCATCATAGAACCTTGAGTTTACCAAATCAACTATAGAAGGGGGAGGGGGAACAATTCATGCATTACCAACCCTTAAAGGGTCCTCAAGACAACTTTGCAAAGCTTGAGAAGGATATATAGACCAAGTATCTTCATTCTCCCTTTTTTCCAAAATGACCTTTTGGAGGTCATAATTTGAAAACCTAAATCCAGGGTAAATCTTATCTCAAAAATTTGCATAAAAATTATTACATAGCAATAACTGATATCAGGAAATGAGAAATCTAGGTTTGGTTTCAACCTAGATTATAATTGCCCTGAATTTAAACACTGGTGGATTTTATTTACCATTTGTAACCTTCCTCCTTTAAATTCCCAGGCACATAGTGGACAGTCATTCAGTTCTGGTTAGTGATAAATAAAGTTCTACAACCCTAGGAGACGTAAAAATATAAATGACTATGATTACCTAAACATACTCATTAATATAAAAAAGGATAGGCAAAATGTTTAAATCAAGTGAGACAGTCATTTAAGAAAACTGAAAAATTACTAAGGACATGATATATACTAGTAGATATTAATAATTACATGGTTATAGAAAAGACATCTATTTTAGAAACAAAGCAGATGATTTATGACATTCATTGTTATTACAAATATATGTCCTAAACATTATCAACACTATAATAATATTTATTGCATTTTAATTTGCAATGGGCATAGGCCTGTTAACAAATACTAGATAAATAACTACAATGTGGGGTATAGAAATGATGCAACATATTAAATGGTACAGTAATACTCAGAATCAACCTTAGAACACTAAAGAAATCTATTGTCATTGTGATTCAATCCAGGAAAATATCTACTGTGCCAAAATAACAGAAAATATATAGACATGTACTGAGGTGGAATCAAAGACTCAGAAAAATGCAAGTTAAAAATAAGCCTAAGAATCAGATAAAAAGAATTAAAAATACTGACAAACACTAAACTAACAGCTACATAAGGCTGAGGAAGGAAAGATGAAACATTTTCCTGTTAGAGACTGAGAAGCCATTCAGTAAATCATTGTGAAAGTTCATGCAGGACACATGCACAGGGCAATGACCACAGCGAGGCTCTGGACAATGAGGTGCTGATATTTTGCCTTAAAAGCTGCAGCAGATCAAGGCCTGAGGCAGTGACATCCAAGTCCAGGTCATGGTTGCCTGTTTCAGAGTGGTCTAGGAGTGGTCTAAGATTCTAAGTCAGAATCTTAGAAGAATTCTGCTGACTGAAGTGGCTAACTCCTAGAACCTAACTTCTCAGAGTCATCAGGATGATATAAGGAACTCAATCTCCCTTTCAAATGTTCTCCACTCCAGGAAACTTCACTGTATCCACAGTGAGTGTCACCCATGATATCATCCCAACCCCTGCTTCTCCCACTCACTTTATTTGGTTCCAGGTGGCCAGTTTTGCCTTCACACATAGGCCCCACTCTGGACTTCCTTCAGGTCTGAGTTAGCAGGCTCTCATAAGAGCAGGGTTTCTCAGTCTTGGCATTGTTAACTTTTTGGAGCAGATGATTCTCCGCTTTGAAGGTGTCCTGTGCATTATAGGACATTTAGCAGAATCACTGGCCTTTACCACTAGTTCCCAGTAGCACCCCCAATTATGATAATAAAAATGCTGCCAAATATCCCTGGAAGGGCAAGAATGGTTTGCCCTGACTGAGAACCACTGCTTTAGAGGTTGCTACCTTTAATACACTGGCCTCAGGAATCTGACTCTCAACCTACCTAATCCCAGATTATACAATTGTTAAGACAGTAAAGGACATCTGAAGATTAAAGAATATCTTAAGCCAGAAAAATACTGCAACTGACTACTGGATGTGGCTGTTTTCAGGACCCAGGAGCCCTTGAGTCTCTAACAGAAGATCTAAGTAACTGCAAAGCAACTTTCATGCCCAACCATAGGGATGCTTTGTTACAGAGCTCTCTACCACCTAGAAATGTACTTAGTTTTTCTATATTTCTAGCAGACTGGTCTCCAAATAGTCAAGACTAGAGAAAATAGAGTTTTCTCCTGATTCTGTGTCATAAAACTTTTTTTCTAAGCTCTGATTCATTTCAGGAAAGTCAACAGTCTGAATATCTACTCCCTTCAGGAAAACCCTACTCTCTACCCATGTGTGTGATCCTACTATGTTTTTAACAGAAAATTACTTCACAACATAAATGTATAAAAATATACATAAAGTGGCAAGTGGGTAGCTTTTCTATATCTATTCCTTCTAAATTATATAAGTGGTAACTTTTTTCATTTGTAACATGTATCAAAATTTTCCCATGGAGGAATTAAATGACACAGTGACAAAGAGTAAAGGACCAGGGGATGGGACTTACACGAAGGAGATTTCATATAAGCAGATAGTCTAATGTCTGGAGTCATTCAAGATGCAATTGAACGCAGTCAGTTTCAAATCCCTTTGGATACTTCAAGCAGAAGCTGGAAGATATTGTGAAGGAAAATCCATGCACTACCTAGGTGGTTGTCCAAGATGATCCTTTAGTTATACGGCTCTGTGGACAAGAGAAGATGATGAGAACAACAAACAATCCAACAAGTCAAAATTTCAAGAAGATGTTACACTCAGAAAAACGGCGTACTTTTTTAATTTACCTGAATAGCAGGTGCCACTTAAACAATATTCAGATGCATTAACAAGAATCAAGGGACCAATTATTTGCCATATTCCAGCATGAGAGTATGTGTGTGCAAGTGAATGAATTTTGTTCATTAGGAGTAATTAATCAGTTTGGAATCATAATTAATTTTTAAAAAATTTGTATTAATTAGAGTGAGATTGTGAAAATGGTAAAATTGCCACAAATCCATTACTATTCAAAAATAAGAACATGTCTTAGCTTGGATATAGCTCATATCTCTCATAGTCTCTCCTCTACAATAAGAATGCCCCTCCCCCTCACCAATTAGGACAATGAGAATAGCATCACCTCCCTCTGCCCAGAGAAAACAAAGTTGAGAGTACTAACAGTCAGCTTAGTGCCCATACCTGAGTCTTCTAATTCCAAGAGGAGGCTGTGATGATGAAGGACTTGAGTAAAGGAGAGAAGGAAGAGGGAGAGAGCATGCTACCAGCAGCCTAATAATAAAGAAGGGATGGGTATAGAAGGTAAGGAAAGACAGAATAGGGATTTAATTACTATTTGGCTTAGTTCTTATTTTAGTTAATGGCCAGAGAGATAGAAATATTTACTATATTATTTTTCCAACTATTCCAAACCACCAGGTTACCTTTTTATAAACTCTAGGCCCAGCAATAAACTTGGCTTTCATAAGCATATCTTGTGAAAATCTTTTTTGTGTGTTCTCACCAGAAGACATTTTTCCATGGATTTTTAAAAAATTCTCCACTGTCTCCTTTTTCCCCCATTGACCTCTCTCCTGCCATTCCTCCCTGACCCCCAGCACATGTCTCTGCCCCCCTACTGTCTGGGTCCTTGGTTATGTTTATATGCATTCATACAAGTCCTTTAGTTGATCTCTCCCCCACCATCTAAACCCTCCCCTGCCTTTACTCCAAAGCTCGATAGTCTGTTCAATGCTTCTATGTCTCTGGGTCTATTTTAGTTCATCAGATTATGTTGTTCATTATATTCCACAAATGAGTGAGATCATGTGATATTTATCTTTCTCTAACTGCTTATTTCGCCTTAGCATAATGCTCTCCAGGTCCATCCATGCTGTTGCAAATGATAAGAGTTCTTTCTTTTTTACAGTAGCGTAGTATTCCACTGTGCAGATGTACCACAGTTTTTAATCCGCCCATCTGCTGATTGGTACTTAGACTGTTTCCAGATCTTAGCTATTATAAATTATGCTGTTATCAACATAGGGATGCATATATTCTTTCTGATTGGTGTTTTTGATTTCTTGGGATATATTCCTAGAAATGGGCTTACTGGGTCAAATGGGAGTTCCACTTTTAATTTTTTGAGGAAACTCCATACATTTTCCCACAGTGGCTGCACCAGTCTGCATCCCCACCAACAGTGCACGAGGGTTCTTTTTTCTCCACACCCTCCTCAGCACTTGTCCTTTGATTTTTTGATGATAGCCATTCTGACAGGTGTGAGATGGTACCTCGCTGTCATTTTAATTTGCATCCCTCGTATGATTAGTGACTTTGAGCATGTTTTCCTATGTCTCTTGGTCTTCTGTATGTCCACTTTCAAAAAATGTCTATTTAGGTCCTTTGCCCATTTTTTATTGGATTGTTTCTCTTCCTTTTGTTAAGTTTTATGTCCACTGATTTTTAGGGAGAGTGTAAGAGAGAGAGAAAGACAGAGAGAAACATCCATGTGAGAAAAACACATCAATCAGTTGCCTCCTGCACCAGCCTCGACCAGGCCCTGGCCGGGAAGGAACCAAGGCGCATGCCCTTGACTAGAATGGATCCAGGGAGCCCTTAGTCCACAGGCCAACACTCTATCCACTGAGTCAAACTGGTTAGGGCTCCTGTGCAAATCTTTACAACACTGCACCATGGAAATCAGAAATAAAGTGTTACTTTTTCTCCTTTTCCATGGCTCAGTGTAGGTGGGTGGTTCAACCACAAAGAGGGGGATGCCTGAGCCATTTCCATCCTATAATATGCTATTGATATTTGTTTTCTGGTGACTAGTGGGGAAAACATATTTCTGGTTTTGTTTATTTCCCAGCCTCTAGAATATTTACTTATCCATTGAAAGGTTAGATTTAGAAAGAGCAAGTCTCCTGGAATACCTGCTTGCAAGATAACTGGAAAGAAGCACAGATAGAAACTTCCCACACCAGATTAATAATCAGAAATGTTAAAGCCTTAGGAAGGAAAATACAGTATCAAAATTGCTTTTTGTGTCCTTTTTATCTGCACTATTCCTAGGAAGTGTTTTCATTTTGCCACTGATTTACAGCACTAACAAAGAGAAACTGTTGTGGTTACAAATGGCTTACTATGGCCTATTTGAACAATTCAGGCCCCACCAAAATCCACTCACATGACTGAATTATTGGATTATTTAGAATGTATTTCTGCATCAAAAAACAACAACTTAATTACTAAGTGCCCTCATTTTTGTTCCATAAGCACATATACATTTATGGAATTAGATTAACTAAAGCAAGAGGAAATAGCTAACAATTGCTTAAAATATATTGTGGATAATACAAAGGCTGTTTTGGAAGGTCTCTGAACTAAAAAAAAAAATCCTGCCTATACTCATTAGAAAAGTAAAGAAAGCCTGACTCTCAACCTCCAAATCATTTTACTTATGGCAACAATAAAATCGTATTAGTTTAGCCTCCAATGACTGAAAGATCTTGACATTTCAGAGTAAGTGCTATACCACCTGTGATGTGTGATGCACTGACAAAGGCAGGTGGCCCCCTTCCCAGGAGCCATGTACACATTTTGACTCTTTTTTTAAAAATTGTCATCAGAACCTGTGACAGGATATATTTCAAATTCTAAATTATTATAGCTCAGAACACTGTGCTCATTTCTAAAAAAATAAAATAAAACTTACCCTTAAAAGATGAAATTTAAACTGATAACCTGGGAGTTTAATCCACTCTTGGTTGTATTTACCATGAGGTAATGAGACCCATTATCTTAACCAGGACACAGTAGATAAAATAGGATGATCAATTAATATTGTTAAAATACCCTCAAAATTAAGTCATATCAGTTAATGTAGAATTTACTTATTTTTTTACTTTTCAATACACACACATAATGTCTAATCATTGTTAGACTGGAAGGAAAAAAAATCTTTACTAACTCCTTCTATTTGCATATTGTTGTCTATTCTTCCAAATGTATGTAAATTACTCATTCTGTACATTATTGAAATGGTATTCAAGGAAAAATTTTAAAATAAATTAACACTAGATTGCCCAAGGAAGTCATTTTGATTGCTTTTTAATTTCAATTAGAAAAACAATTATGTATATAAGGACACAATGTCTTAGAATTTTGTGACTTTTTGTAAAACATATAAATGCGTTTATTAATAATTGTAGTTACCTCCCCCTCCTTCATTTCCGGTATATATATATGTGTTATACCTATATTGCCCAAAAGCAGTCATTTTGACTGCTTGGGAAATTTTAAATAATCAAATGACTCTTATTATTGAATTGAGTAAATTTCTTATATGACCAGTTCGGCTCTGTATTGAAATAACAGTTTTCATTTTTTTTCGATTACCGTCACATAACATACAAGTACATGATAAATTGTCGATACTTGATAAGTTGCAGTTGCTCAATAAGCTAAACTAGTACTTGTTATTTGAATCTTTATGCAGTACTTGTTCTAATAAGTTGTTTTATTTCTTTTGCGCCCTAAATTCATGAAAGAAATGTCGAATAGAAGTGAGTTATTGGAAAAGCTAAGGAACATAAGTGAAGAGTGCTCCGATATTATTCTTTCACAATGCAGTCATTTTGACTGCTTTTGGGCAATATAGGTATATACTAAATTTCAGTCTTTCTAGTGTTAAAGCCGAAATTCTCCAGCAGCGGTTCTCAACCTGTGGGTTGCGACCTCTTTGGCGGTCTAACGACCCTTTCACAGGGGCTGCCTAAGACCATCCTGCATATCAGATATCTACATTATGATTCATAACAGTAGCAACATTACAGTTATGAAGTAGCAACGAAAATAATTTTATGGTTGGCTCACAACATGAGGAACTGTATTTAAAGGGCCAGAAGGCTGAGAACCACTGCTCCAGTAGGTCAAATTACAGAGTATTCATCTATTCTCTCATGTGCAATATGAAAACATTTGCCACTCACAGGGTGTGTGCACTGTGTGCACTGCTATACAGCCTTGTGTTGAGGTAGATGTAGAAATATTTCATTCAGCCTATATTTCAAATTAACAGAGATCAGGAATTGCATTACTTGATTTTTATATGTTTTTATTTCTCTCTAACTTAGTGACTGTGACTTAGAAGGTGCTCAATGTCATAAATATAGTTTCATACTGGCTGTAAAGGAAACTGCAAAAAGAAATTCTAAATATATAAGATTTTTAATGATTGTTACATTAGTGGAATAAGTTAAAAAGCCTTCCAAATTTACTTTTGTAAAGCATTTATCTACATTAATTGTTCATGTAAAATGAACCAAGTAATTTTACTTATCTGATAAACCAATCTTTATTTTTTCATCACATATCCTATGGTGCATTTTAATAATAGAAACAAGTGCATTCTTTGGCTCAAACTGAATTCAGATTTGAGCTCTATTACTTACTAGTTTTATAAACTTGGACATTACTTAACCTTCCCAAACCTCAGTTTTCCCATCTATAAAAAAGAAGACATCAAATAAACCTTAGAATTAAATTAAAGGAGGTGACATATGTACATTTTATAACATAGGTTTCAACATTTAGTAATAATTCCATGAATAGTTGCTCCTTACCTTACTTCAGATCAAAGTGCATTTTAGACATGTCACTGTATTTCTATGAAAACTGAAGGTTATTGAAACCAACTCATCTTATCTGTTCATTATATTGGAGCCAGTCATCTCAGTAACTATTATAGAAGAGTATTTACACATTATAGAAGTGTAAATACTCTTCTATAATAGTAACTCTATGCAGCTGAAAGCAATAAAACTGTATTTGCCTTTAAACATCTATCATTTTGGCTTATTTTTTGTATGCATTTTATTTTGACCTCTATATGGCTAACATTTTCTGTGTCATCTCATATGACTTGCTGCTGCAGTATTTTACAGTGTACTTTGCTCACTACCAATTATTCAGAATTAAGGACATTCACTGAATTGAGATTAGAATGGAAACTCTCTGAGGTCATCTGTTTGCTTCGCCAGTGTCTTATTCCTGAGCCTCTACAGAAATCATGACAGGATAATAATTCTGGCAGTAGCTATCAATGCAGAGACAGAATGCTGAGTAAGCTTTGTGGCTTAAAATGTATATTCTGTGTTGTCCAGGCTGTTAGATTTAAAGTGTTTGACCTTGGAAAGGGTTTGGACAAAATCTGATAGGCAACTACTAACCCAGGCCTGGAACTCAGTTCACCTCTGAAATGAGAAAGGTCACATTTTCTTTCTTGTCCCTCTCCTATCCCCTCTTCTTCGACCTCGTTTTTCCACGTGGTCCAATGACCAATAATCCGGGAGACAGATGGTACATTGAGAATGTGCACAGCACGAGCTTACTCAGAAAAAAATGCCCTTCTCCCGGGGGGGGGGGGGGGCTTCCATTCCATTTCAAGCTGGACTTGAAATCAATATGTCATTATACACATATGATACAGGGAGAGACAGGAAGTGGATACACACCCAGGATAAAGTAATTTGGAAACAGTACTTTTAAATGTGCTGCTCACCAAGGAGACAAGAGCATTTCACAGTGGATTTCTTTGCCTCAATCACTGTCCTTTCTTTTTCTCACTTGAAGCAGTTTTCTAGACAAGCATGGTTACTTGCTTAGGAAAAGTTCAAATTCCAGTAACAGTTTCTGATTGCTTATACAGCTCCCAACTTCTAATTTTTTTTTTTTACTTTTAACTGCAACCCACAGTATTTGCCTTGGGGAAAAAAATCCCTGGTACATTTAAAATAAAAGGAAAAAATGTTTGCTTCATTGCATCCTACAAGTAATGGTGTTTTGCACTTAATTGTTTTTTAGCAGCATAACTATCTTGAGAGTAAACCCTTTGATAGTGTTCTTATTCCTATTACCCCCTCAAAAAAATGCAATAAGCTAGTATGACAAGCATGCAATAATACATAAAATTGAGAAAGGGGCTAGAGCAGAATTTATAAAACTCTCCTCTAGCTTTTGATGCCACTCAGACTTTCATAGATCTCCTTCAACATAATTTTTCTATTTAAATGAAGGTTCTTTGAACCATCCCACCCCAATTCTTCAACTTCCAAACTTCCTTTTGGGATGATAGCTAGTATGCTCCCTGTTTAACTCTACAACAGTTTTTCTTCTTTCCAAGATTTCTCCACCCCTCTATCTTCAAACCTGATGTATTTAATGAGATGTATTTTATAAATTTATGGCTATTCCGATACTCTTTACACAAGAGAAGTATTTTTATTTAATCTTTTAAATTAAATAAAGGATACATTTTTGC
Source organism: Myotis daubentonii (assembly GCF_963259705.1). Taxonomy (NCBI): domain Eukaryota; kingdom Metazoa; phylum Chordata; class Mammalia; order Chiroptera; family Vespertilionidae; genus Myotis; species Myotis daubentonii. The sequence continues at coordinate 200,699,166 of NC_081841.1, read as the reverse complement.
TGACCCAGCTTTATTTTCTCCTTGGATTGGGGACTAAAATTTAGACTTTGGAACTTGAATGGAGTCCAGCAAACTCATCAATTTGGGGACTGAATATGTAACCCCAACTTCATTAACATCTTGTTTCAATGAACTCATTTACCTGTTTCTAATCTTGGCTGGCTCCATTATGCATTCCAATCCCAGTCCTACTTCTATTAACTTATTTTTAAAGGCTTGGTAGATGAATATATATAGGTCTTTTATGGAAAAAATGTTTTAAGAGGAAATGCAGCTATTTGTTGAAATTGCTTTTAAAAGATTATGTTAAAAATGTTTTTTGGGACATAGCTAACCTAAGGTTGCTAATTCTTTGGTTGGCATGTAAAATAAACATTTACAACATAAATCTGTATAGTAAAGATTAGTTAGACTTCAAATAGACTTTCCAATCCTTTGTCCTTTTTCATTGGTATAGTTGCTTGCAGTATAAAATCAGTCAAAAATGAATGAGACTTTGGCTATCAAATGGATCTAATACTAAATGCAAAATTTAGGACATATTATTTAATTTTGTTTGCTAAATTTACACAGTTTAGAAGTCCACATATCTTATTTTATTTTTTTTTAAATATGTTTTATTGATTTTCTACAGAGAGGAAGGGAGAGGGATAGAGAGCCAGAAACATCGATGAGAGAGAAACACGGATCAGCTGCCTCCTGCACGCCCTGCACTGGGGATGTGCCTGCAACCAAGGCACATGGCCCCGACTGGAATCGAACCTGGGACCCTTGAGTCCGCAGGCCGACGCTCTATCCACTGAGCCAAACCAGTTCTGGCAGTCCACATATTTTAAAGAAATAGGCCACTTAGCAAATCTCCAAAGACTCATTTTAAATCCTAGTTACTCTTGCATCTTTATTCTCAGCTATTCATTTATTCATTCATTCACGCATCCAGTATGTAATGAGAACTAGCAAAGTGGATGGCACTAGGCAAAGAATGGTGTGAAGATCGATTGGGAGAATCAAGACATATACAAACAACTATAACACACAGAGGAGAGTGGTGCCTGGTACACGGTACCTTGTTGTGTTGTATTTTGTGCCTTTAAATCAACGCAGCAGATCCAAACAACAGCAGCCTCCTGAGCACCACACCCTCTGTCTGAGGAACAGCAGCTGTATGTGAAACCTCCCCCTATCAGCCAGAAGAGCTACCACAGCTGTGAACAGCACCCACCAGAGGAGCTGCTGCCAACTGAGAAGCAGCTGCTACCGCAACCGCCCGAAGAGCAACCACAGCCCAAGGAGTCACTGCCACCAAGGGAGCAGCCACTGAACGACTCAACGTCTATATGTCAGTGAGATCAAACATGGGTAGACAAAGAAACCCCCAAAGGAAAGAAAAAGAGGACTCGCCAGAAAAGCAGCTAAGTGATACAGAGGCATGCAACATGACCGAAAAAGAATTCAGAATAAGGGTCCTAGAGTTCATAAACTGGACGGAGGAAAAAATCAATAACATATGCAAGAAGCTAGAAGAAACAGATGAAAAAATCAACAACTTAAGTAAGACCCAAGAAGAAATGAAGAGTGATATAGCTGCAATAAAAAACACCATTGAAAGTATCAACAGTAGACTAGGAGAAGCGGAGGACCGAATTAGTGAATTAGAAGACAAGGAAGCAAAACACACCCAAACTGTACTGCAATTGGAGAAAAAAATTAAAAGACAGGAGGAGAGCCTAAGGGAGCTTTGGGACAACATGAAACGGAACAACATATGAATAATAGGGGTGCCAGAACAACAGAAAGAGGAACAAGGATTAGAAAACCTACTTGAAGAAATAATATCAGAAAACTTCCCTGAGGTGGGGAAGAAAAAAGTCACACAAGCCCAGAGAGTCCCAAACAAGGTGAACCCGAAAAGACCCACACCAAGACACATCATAATTACCATGGCAAATGTTCAGGACAAAGAGAGAATCTTACAAGCTGCAAGAGAGAGACGGAAAGTTACATACAAGGGATCTCCCATTAGATTATCAAATGACTTCTCAACAGAAACACATTAGGCCAGAAAAGAATGGACGGAAATTTACAAAGTGATGCAAAGCAAACGACTGAATCCAAGAATACTCTATCCAGCAAGGCTATCATTCAAAATTGAAGGGGAAATAAGAAGCTTCACAGACAAAAAAAGACTAAGGGGATTTATCACCACCAAGCCAGCAATGCAAGAAATGCTAAAGGGACTGATGTAAAAAGAAGAAATAAAAAGCTCAGGAAGAAAACAGCCACACAAAAAAAGAAATGGCTACAAACAAGTACCTTTCAATAATAACTTTAAACGTAAACGGACTAAATGCTCCAACCAAAAGACATCGAGTGGCTGAATGAATAAAAAAACATGACCCATACATCTGCTGTCTACAAGAGACCCACCTCATTAGAAGGGACTCACAGAGACTGAAAGTGAAGGGATGGAAAAATATCTTTCAGGTAAATGGAAAGGAAAAGAAAGCTGGGGTAGCAATACTTATATCGGACAAAATAGACCTCAAAGTGAAGGCCATAACAAGAGATAAGGAAGGCCACTTCATAATACTAAAGGGATCAATACAACAAGAAGATATAACTCTGGTAAACATATATGCACCCAATGCAGGAGCACCCAAATTCATAAAACAACTCCTGGAAGATATCAAAGGAGAGATCGACAAAAATACAATCATAGTAGGGGACTTAAATACACCTCTGACATCACTGGAAAAGTCCGCTAGACAAACAATCAGCAAAGATACAGCAATCCTAAATGACTCACTAGATCAGATGGACTTAATAGACATCTTCAGAACACTTCACCCCAAAGCCAGGGAATATACATTCTACTCAAATGCTCATAAGACATATTCAAAAATAGACCATATATTTGGACACAAGCAAAGTATACCTAAATTCAAGAAGATTGAAATCATAAAAAGCGTCTTCGCAGACCACGATGGCGTAATATTAGAAATAAACTATAATAAAAACAACCCAAAATACTCAAACACCTGGAAGCTGAATAGCATGCTATTAAATATTGATTGGGTTACCAATGAGATCAAAGAAGAAATTAAAAACATCCTGGAAACTAATGACAACGAAAACACAACAATCCAAAACCTATGGGACACAATGAAAGCAGTCCTGAGAGGGAAGTTTATAGCTCTACAGTCCTATCTCAACAAACAAGAAAAAATGGTAGTAAATCATCTAACTCTACAACTCAAAGAATTAGAAAGACAGCAACAAGAAAACCCCAGAGTGAGCAGAAGGAAGGAGATAATAAAGATTAGAGCAGAAATAAATGACATAGAGACCAAAAAAACAATACAGAAAATCAATGAAACCAAGAGCTGGTTCTTTGAAAGGATAAACAAGATTGACAAACCTCTAGCCAGACTCACCAAGAAGCAAAGAGAGAGGACCCAAATAAACAAAATCAGAAACGACAGAGGCAAAATAACAACAGACCCCACAGAAATACAAATGATTGTTAAAAAATACTATGGACAGCTCTACTCCAACGAACTAGACAACCTGGAGGAAATGGACAAATTCCTAGAAAAATACAACATTCCAAAACTCAATCAGGAAGAATCTAAAAACCTCAACAGGCCAATAACTATGGAAGAAATTGGAGCAGTCATCAAAAAGCTTGCATCAAACAAAAGCCCAGGACCAGACGGCTTCACAGGGGAGTTTTACCAAACATTCAAGGAAGAACTAAAACCTATCCTCCTCAGACTACTACAAAAAATTCAAGAGGAAGGAACACTTCCAAGCTCATTCTATGAAGCCAGCATCACCCTAATACCAAAACCAGGTAAAGACAACATAATGAAAGAGAAGTAAAGGCCAATATCCCTCATGAACATAGATGCCAAAATCCTCATCAAAATCTTAGCAAATCAGATCCAGCAGTACATCAGAAAGATCATACACCATGACCAAGTAGGATTTATCCCAGGGATGCAAGGATGGTACAATATCCGCAAATCAATAAACGTGATACATCACATAAACAAATTGAAAGAAAAAAACCACATGGTCATATCAATTGATGCAGAAAAAGCATTTGACAAAATTCAACACCCATTTTTGATAAAAACTCTCAGTAAGGTGGGAGTAGAAGGAGCATACCTCAACATAATAAAAGCCATATATGACAGGCCCACAGCCAGCATCATACTCAATGGACAAAAACTAACACCATTTCCCCTAAGAACAGGAACAAGACAGGGATGCCCCCTCTCACCACTCCTGTTCAACATAGTACTGGAAGTGTTAGCCATTGCAATTAGGCAAGAAGAAGAAATAAAAGGCATCCAAATTGGAAAAGAGGAAGTAAAACTGTCCTTATTTGCAGACGACATGATATTATACATACAAAACCCTAGAGACTCCATCAAAAAGCTACTAGACTTAATACATGAATTTGGCAATGTAGCAGGATACAAAATTAATCCCAAGAAATCTGAGGCATTTGTATACACCAATAGTGAACTTTCAGAAAGAGATATTATAAAAACAACCCCGTTTACCATCACACCAAAAAAATTAAGCTACCTAGGAATAAACTTAACTAAAGAGGTAAAAGACCTCTACTCAGAAAACTACAGGACGTTGAAAAAAGATATAGAGGAAGACATAAACAGATGGAAGAACATACCGTGTTCATGGATTGGTAGAATCAACATCATCAAAATGTCCATACTACCCAAAGCAATCTATAAATTCAACGCACTTCCCATTAAAATACCAACGGCATACTTCAGAGATCTAGAACGAACTCTCCAAAAATTCATCTGGAATAAAAAAAGAGCCCAAATAGCTGCATCAATCCTGAAAAAGAACAAAGTAGGTGGGATCTCAATACCAGATATCAAGTTGTATTACAAAGCCACTGTTCTCAAAACTGCCTGGTACTGGCACAAGAATAGGCATATAGATCAATGGAATAGAATAGAGAGCCCAGAAATCGGCCCGAACCAATATGCTCAATTAATATTTGACAAAGGAGGCAAGAACATACAATGGAGCCAAGACAGTCTCTTCAATAAATGGTGTTGGGAAAATTGGATGGATATATGCAAGAAAATGAAACTAGACCACCAACTTACACCATACACAAAAATAAACTCAAAATGGATAAAGGACTTAAATGTACGACAGGAAACCATAAAAATTCTAGAAGAATCCAAAGGCCACAAAATCTCAGACATATGCCGAAGCAATTTCTTCACTGATACAGCTCCTAGGGCACTTGAAACTAAAGAGAAAATGAACAAATGGGACTACATCAAAATAAAAAGCTTCTGCACAGCAAAAGAAACCATCAACAAAACAACAAGAAAACCCACTGTGTGGGAAAACATATTTGCCAATGTTATATCTGATAAGGGCCTAATCTCCAAAATTTATAGGGAACTCATACAACTTAACAAAAGGAAGATAAACAATCCAATCAAAAAATGGGCAAAGGACCTAAATAGACACCTTTCAAAAGAGGACATTCAGAAAGCCAAGAGACATATGAAAACATGCTCAAAGTCACTAATCATCTGAGAGATGCAAATCAAAACAACAATGAGGTACCATCTTACACCTGTCAGACTGGCTATCATCAACAAATCAACAAACGACAAGTGCTGGAGAGGATGTGGAGAAAAAGGAACACTTGTGCACTGCTGGTGGGAATGCAGACTGGTGCAGCCACTATGGAAGACAGTATGGAGTTTCCTCAAAAAACTGAAAATGGAACTCCCATTTGACCCAGTGATCCCACTTCTAGGAATATATCCCAAGAAACCAGAAACACCAATCAGAAAGGATATATGCACCCCTATGTTCATAGCAGCACAATTCACCATAGCTAAGATCTGGAAACAGCCTAAGTGCCCATCAGTAGATGAATGGATTAGAAAACTGTGGTACATCTACATGATGGAATACTATGCTGCTGTAAAAAGGAAGGAACTCTTACCATTTGCACCGGCATGGATGGAATTGGAGAGCATTATGCTAAGTGAAATAAGCCAGTCAATGAAGGAAAAATACCACATGATCTCACTCATTCATGGATAATAGAGACCATTATAAACTTTTGAACAATAATAGATACAGAGGCAGAGCTGCCTCAAACAGATTGTCAAACTGCAGCGGGAAGGCCAGGGAGGGTTGGGGGGCAGGAGGTAGGGGGGTAAAAGATCAACTAAAGGACTTGTATGCATGCATATAAGCATAACCAATGGACATAAGACACTGGGGGATAGGGGAGGCTAGGGGACTGTCTAAGGCGGGGGGAAAAATGGACACATATGTAATACCCTTTGTAATACTTTAAGCAATAATTAAAAAAAATTTAAAAAAAGAAATAAAAAAACAAACCACATAGTCATATCAATTGATGCAGAAAAAGCATCTGACAAAATCCAACACCCATTGTTGATAAAAACGCTCAGCAAAGTGGGAATAGAAGGATCATACCTCAACATAATAAAAGCCATATATGACAGACCCACAGCCAACATCATACTCAATGGGCAAAAACTAAAACCATTTCCCCTAAGAAAAGGAACAAGACAGGGTTGCCCACTCTCACCACTCCTGTTCGACACAGTACTGGAAGTATTAGCCATTGTGATCAGACAAGAAGAAAAAATAAAAGGCAAAAAAAAAAAAAGACATTTATAAAGACCAAGACTACTACTACATGGACTCAAATTCCAGGACTGCACATCACCAGAACCCCACTTGTGCTCTCTATTCTTATTCCCTTCCTCTGATTCCCCTATATAATTATTCCTAACAAGTTTAAGGGGAAGATAGATGTTAGGGTTTTTACCCTTCACATTACAGGATTTTGGGCATGTGATATTATTAAATACTCACTTATAATCCAATTTCTGTCTGTTTTTTTTTGCCCGAGTAGTGACAGGTAGACTGAGCTCTGGATTCAGTTGACCTCCAATTTCAGTTCTTGTCATTTGATTATCCTATCAGAGCCTCATCATGGGGTGTCTTGAACTGGCTAAATATTGTCATAATTGAATAACCAGTTTGGACCTTCTACCCAATCCCATGAAATTGTATTTTCTCAAGATGCCTATAGATTAAAAGCTTTAACCTTTGGGTTGGTTCTATCTTCATTTACCATATACATCTTTCTCCAGTAAAAATCTATGAGTTTTCTCCTCATCTGATTAATACCAGTGAACAACCCCACCCCAGGACAGAAAGCCAATAGGTTATTTATAGTAACTGACCAGCATGCTCTGTTTTAGGATGTAATGAGATTGGCTACTAGACTCTATGAGATGTCCAACTACAGCTGTGGTTTACAGATACTAAACTACAGGATCGTGCCAATGATCATAAGGATTGTGTTTGACAGTCCTGAGAGATACATACCAGGGAATCTGTGATTACTGATTACTCTTATGGAATGTGGTCGGTTGACTGTTTAAGGTATGTGACCAAATGCGTTGGCATTTTAATTATATACACTCGTGTGTGTATGTTGTATGTACATTGGTGTGTAAACACATACAACAAAGTGCACTCTGTTGCTTTAGGTCTTGATTTGGTTAGCTGAAAGTTTGACTCAGTAAAGGTTTACATGCCCTTATCAATAACTATGAAATCACAAATGGTTTGAAAAACAAAAATGTCTTTTTAAGTATGGATAAATTCATTTGGTGTCAAAACTTGACTTTAGTAGATGTAATTGTACCTAGTTTCAGTTTTCTCACTTAGTGTGAATGATTTCCTGAAGAAATACTAGCTTTGTGGTTACAGAGTGATCTATCCCCATACCCTGATCAGGGAGTTACATACTATAAATACACACACACACACACACACACACACACACACTATATAACTTAACTTCTAAAATCTGAAAAATTTTGAATAGCAAAACACATTCATTCCCAAAGATTTCAGATAAGGAATTAGGAATTGAGAACCTATGCGTATGTCCATCCTGTCAAAATGTGATTATTTGCCTGAACATTTGATTTCATTTTGATCTTTTAAACTTTAAAAAAAAATAATTCAGTGATGCTCAAATTCTATTGCACAATGAAATCACTTAGGAGGTTTGTAAAAAATATTGAAGTCTGGCCCCCACTCCCAGAAATTCTTATTTATTTCATGTGGGATGTGAACTGGGTGTCAGCAATAAAACTGCCCAATTGATTCTAGGGTGCAGCAAAGTTTTGAAGACTATTTTATAAACCTATTGCAGTTATTTCCTGGGACATGAATGTCAATGGAGAAAGCCTGGACATCTTGGGGATGCTGACACTTGAATTAAATTTGACTACACAGACACCACTGTTGTGTTAGAGCACCTCAAGATGTTTTGTGGTGTGGTGAGTTTTGCTTTTGGTCTTCTGCATGGGGATCTCTTTGCTACTAGAGTCACAACATTATCATTTTAAATCCCTATAGTACAAAGATCTTCAATTTTCCCTAATTATACATCAATACTTGTGTAATTTGGAGAAAGTATAACTAAGCTAAATTTAGGTACACACATCCTCCAAAATAATCTTTCAGCATCAACTGATATTTAATTACAAAACTGACTTTTGTCTTCTAAATTAAATGGTCATTGTGAAAGCAACATATGTTAAAATGTTTGCCTCATTTGTGTCCTAGATATTTTAAAAGAAAAAGAAAACATATTATTTTCTAATATATCTTCTGCTCAACTGCATCCAATCTAGGTAGTGAATACTTACAAATACAAAAAAAAAAAAAATAAGAGAAGACTTCCCAGAAAACCTGGGTGTCAGCATGGTTTCTATTTGGTTCCTAATTCTATCTCTGACTTACTCATTTGGAGACTTTTAATAATTTCAGAGTTAGTGCCTTTCCCAGATCCATGTAAGTTATGCCAACTTTATAAAGATACTCGGTTTCAAGAATGAAAGGAACCACTTTTTCAGGATTAAAAGTACTAATATAAAAGCACACAGATTTTTTTCCATTGCAAAGAATGGAGAAAGATTTAAATGTTTTTTCAGCTGATGCAGAAGGAAAATTCTCCTTGTTGGTGATTGAGTTATAATGTAGCAAATTCACTTCCACTTATGGAAAATGTTTTCTTTGTATTGTTAAAAGAGGAAAATGAATTAGTCACAAGGAGCCTGCAGCAGTCCTTTTCCCAAGGGAAAAATGACTAAAAGGTATACGTTTAGTATTTGTCACAACTAAAAGAAAATAACTTGCTTTCTCCATTGACTATGTGGCTATTTCTGTTACCTAGATCTTCAAAACCAGAATTTGTTTTTATAAGCAGATGCTGTTTTTCTCAGCATTTTGCTTTGCTAGCAATCCAAATAGCAATTAAGGCACAGCCAGCTTCGGAATTTGTGAGGCAATATAGTAAGAAGCACACCTTTAGTGCAGTAGCCAACATTCTCTAAGAGGTGTTTTTCACCTGTTTCCCTCACCTAGAAGCTGGAATCTTGGCTGTAATTGTCAAATGGAAGCCACCAAAGAGAGAAAGAATTGTATAATAACCAAGAGGATCTTTTATTTGAAACAGAATTAAATAAGCACTCAAGGCTTGCTTAAGAATGACCAGGTCCATACTGTGGAGTAAATGACTGAGTTAACTATAAAGTAAGCTGAAGAGTAAACATATATTTACAACTGCAAATGGTATGCTTGTGATTCCAATGTTATTATCAAATCTTGCCTCGCTATGAGAGAGAGAACTAGTCTTTATGCCCTGGGTTTATTTGGACCCTCCTTTGTGTTATGAATCCTGGTCTTGGCCTCTCTGCTAATCCTGTGTCCTAAACTTGCCCACATGGAATTAATTATTTGTATTGAAAGTATGGACCTTTTTTCAGGGAATTTTGTCTCTGTGCTTACTCATAATTAATACATCAATTATTCCTGTATCTATAGCCACTGCCATTTCTAATGATTGTTATACAAATTTCAGGCAATGCCAAGAGCTGAAGTGTGAATTCTTTTTTCTCTATGTGCATAGTCTGCTATCCTGAGAATGACTTTTCTATGCACAGTGTGCTATAAAGTTCTCAGGTTTTGGTCCTTTACTCACGCCACCCTAACTTGCCATGAGCTGGACTGTAATGGTGTGAAAACCCTATTCAGTGTTGGGGGAGTTGTGTGGACAGAGGGAGAGAAACAGGGAACTGCCAGTCTCTGTAGGAATTTTTCAGAAAAGCTCCCCAACTGTACTATAGCACTCTCAAATATACCACGCTTGCGCCTCCATGCCCACATAGGACAAACCAACAGAGGCAAGTCTCAAGCAATACAGGATTTGAAATTTGTTGATTTAACAATTTCACTCTGACTCTGAGTGAGAAAGAATAGTACAGACAAGAGGTTCAGAGGGTAGAAAATCTCAATGTCCAGATGTGAGTATGCAGCCTCATGGTTAAAAGTCCAGCCAGGAACACTCCAAATGTTACTCCTTCAGTTCCACTGATGAGGTCTCATTTGGGGCCAGGCATTCCTGGGAATTAAAGATAGCGAAGATGCTCTCCCTGCCCTCACGGAGTCTCCTTCAGAAGGCCCACACACTATTTTGATCACAACGTACTTTGAAGCCATGTGTCTTCTTATGTGGACATTCAAAACTATCTTTTTTTTTTTTTGAGAGTGTCATAATCAAAGTACCACTTGGCCCACGGTGAAGCCCCTTGGAACTTAAACTCCTATACATGTAAAATAGTATCAGCTTCAAATCCCTGGTCTCAAGAAAAAAGACACTTACTAATGCATTCATCAAAGGGAAATTTGGTTTCCTCTATTACTTTAAAAATCATTTTTTAACAAGAAATAAATATGTCTGGGGAGGTAATCTTGCAATATTCTTTTTTCTTGAAAGCAAGAAATTAAAACAGGAGAAACATTGCAAGAACCCCAATGCAACATTCTGTGCATGGTGGATGTGTAATAGATGTTGACTTAACTTGGGCTAAAGGGAAACCTGAGTAGTGCTGTGTGCACTGGGAAGCACTCTCACCTAGTAAGGAGAGCTGGTTAATTGATAAATAATAATTTCTTTCTAGATGTTCTTGAATATACTGAGTTGTTTACTCACACCCCCTTCAACTCTTAAACTGCTTTGACCAGATTATATAGTTCTAAGACCAGACCCATGAGTACTCAGTATCATTACTGTATGTCCATAACAATATTTTACTCCATATCTTATTAGAAAAACAATGTGGATACATGTGAAATAGATCTTGGCAGTAACAAAAGAAAGGAATGCTGGTATCCAGGCCCTTATTATAACCCCAGGATGATACAGCAGACCTGCTTCAGAGTTGAGAGAAATGTGATAAGTAGAGTGAAAAAGAACTTTGCAATAGTGTCTATTTGATTTTAATTGTTCACAGCTTAATGATGCCTTCATATCTAAACATTGTGTGAGGTAAAAGGCAGGACAAAGCTGTCACTAGAGGTTTTTATTTTACCTTGGGATTGTGTGGAATTTTTGTTTAACATAACAATGATAACCCTAACCACAGCATTTACTTGGGATTTAATGACTAGATAGGACTAATTGAGAATGGGTAGACAAGCTAATGACCAATTCCTAAGACATATTATACACCATGGTCATGATGGATTGAATAGTATCCAATAAAATTAGGAAATATCAAGCATTTATATTCAGAACTCTATGTCTCACAATAAGCCTATTAAACACATAGCTAGTAAGTTACTGAAAACTCTACTTAACAAACTCTGCTACTGGATAAAGGTCACCCTGATTTTGGTGGAGTCAGAGTCCAAGTTGACTGATAAATATTACTAGAACAGTGCAACGCTCAACCAGGAATGCCTTTCCTGCTCACCTCCTTTGACCCCCATTCCATCCACCACAGGTTAAAGAAAAGTTCTTAACAAGGTTTAAACACCTTTTATCAATCAGGCCAGAAGCACTGAGTCTCTGTTCCCTCCCCATTTGTTTTCGTTTCTGAGGGCAGCTGTAAAAGACCCCAAACTGGGCGGCTTAACTGAAATTTATTCTATTCCAGTTCTGGAGACCAGAAATCTGAGGTGCAGGTGTCAGCAGGGTTGGCTCTTCCTAGGGGCTGTGAGGGACCATCTGTCCCATGCCTTTCCTCTAGCTTCTTGGTCGTTTGCTGACAGTCTTTGGAGTTGCTTGGCTTCTAGATACATTACCCTGATCTCTTCCTTATGGTCATATGCCTTCTTCCTATGTCTATCTCTGTGTCCACATTTCCCCATTTTATAAGGACACCAGTTATATTGAGTAAGAGCTACCCAAATGACCTAATTTTAACTTCATTACCTCTATTAAAGTAAGGCCATATTTTGAGAGATTGGATATAGGACTTCAACATATCCTTTTTTTTGGAGGGTGGGGGGTGGGAGGCGCAAATTTCAACCCACAGCGCCAGGCATTCACCATGCACAGTCTCCATCCTCATTCTGATCTGATCTACCTGATGTTAGGTTATAGGTAGAATAATAACATGACATCATTCGACCCCATGGGTTTCTGTGGGAAAGGGGATTATCTAATCAGTGGGCAAATAATGCTTTCTCCTCTCACTAGACCATCACTAGAAGACACAGTGCTCAGGACAAAGCAGTACTTAATCTCTTTTATAGATCACTAGAGGCCTGATGCATGAAATTCATGCACTGGGGGGGGAGGTCCCTCAGCCCGGTCTGCACCCTCTCGCAGTCCAGAACCCCTCAGGGGATGTCCACTTGCATCCCTCTCCCAGTCTGGAGCCCCTCACTCATTACTGTCCATCTGCTTGCTGCTCCGTACAGCTTGGCTCACTGCTCCTTAGCACTGCTGCTGAGGTGGGGGAGGCTCCCGCCACCACCACTGTGCTCACCAGCCCTGAGCCCAGCTTCTGGCTGAGCAGCACTCCCCCTGTGGGAGTGCACAGATCACCAGGGGGCAGCTGCTGTGTTGAGTGTCTGCCTCCTGGTGGTCAGTGTGCATCAGAGCGACCAGTCGTTCCACTGGTCATTCCACTGTTTGGTCGAATTGCATATTAGAGTTTTATTGTACAGGATGCTTGTACATGTGGGCATGTACAATACCCGCCCTTCCCCCCGCCCCCCCCCCCCCACACACACACACGTCTAAGAAATTTGTGTGAAAATATCCAGGGGAAACCCTGAAAAGAAATGGTTACATGGCACACATGCTAAATACAAAATAAAAGCTCCTTGCCAGGAAGGCCTCATTATATAAAGACCCTAGCAAGTCTGTGTCTTTTTGTACAGAAGCGGCAGATTCACATCCTTCTCCTTCACTAACTACACAGCTCTAATGATCTGGCCCAGGAAGCATCTTGGGAAACTCGTCCGGTTTCTGGACCGACAAAGGTAACTACTTGGGGTTAGAACAACCCTTCTTTGGGTTGACAGTTTGGGGCCAGGCTCACATATGCCTACAACTGGGAGTGCAGCAGTTAAAAAGAAGAAAGGCAGAGCGAATGCTGACTTATTTTGGCCGATTTGGTTTTCTTTCAAATGCAGAAGTTCTGATAGAGCAATCTTGAAGAATATGCAAATCTGCTAATAGGCCACCTATGTACCTAAGATAATGATTATGATATGCAAAGAAATTAAGTATTTCCTTGAGGTAGAGATGCCATTTTAAAAGAAGAACTGGTAATCTTTAATAAGTAATGATCCATGACCTATGTTTTCAAAAGGTATCTGTGCTTGAAATAGTTGTTGCGCCCACATACACACACACAGGGAAGCAACCTTTTGAGGTGGTATCTGCCTGCTTTGCTCCGGTGTGTAACAAGCCCTGCAGTCCTTTACAGTAGGTGGGCTTCCTCTGCACTGTGCTTACTAGCTACACCTCATCTTGTACAGAGGATACTGCTAACAATGGCTGAACCTGAGGAGACACCTGGTGGAGAATGAAAGCATTTTTCTCTCTGGGTAAGGTGTACTGATTTCTTATTTTCCAATAATATTTCAGGTGATAAGAGATCATGAATCTTTGCATTCATTTTTAGCATTCTAGAGAAGAGAAGCAATTATACAAGCAGTTAAAAAGATGCTATGCTAATTTAGCCTCCTTGTAGTATAACTTATATGCTATGAATTTAATTATTACTTGTTAATTCACTCTCCTATTTATTCACAGGTGCACCAGGGAGCAGAGGTCATGGTCCCTATGGGAAGCTCTTATATTGAGCTATGGAGGCAGGGCATGCAGTCACCAAGAACAGGGATTAAGAGTGTCACTATGTGGGACTGAGACTATATATATCAATGCTAAATGCCACATAAGCAGAGAATAAGTGAATAGGGGAGAACTCAGGAATGAATGGATGGGTTAGAAGTGAGTCTTAATAAGTAAAAGATTTGATTGAGCAGAGAGGGAGAAGTGGCCACTAGGATTGAGTATATAGGGAAAGATAACGTGTATGAATGGCTGGTGGGAAGGACACCAGCCTATCTTTATCAGAGAACTATGTGAGGGAATAATGAGAGATAAATTGTACTAGCTAAGGTACAGCTTCCTGAAAGAAAGTTTCTTAATCTTGTAACTGAAAATCTGTCTAGTTTCTAATGACAGTTCAGTAGGCAACCTGGGGTAATGGAACAGCAATGGTTTTGGAGTAAAAAGTAATGTTTGACTGTTCCTGAAGAACTGTGTGGTCTTGGGCAATTTGTCAATTACTTATTAAACCCAGCCCAAACTCAGTGGTTTAAAATTCGAATCATATACTATTTCTCCTGGGTTTGCTGGCCAGGTGACCTAGCTTGGGCTTAGCCAGAGTGGCTCTACTTCACCTTGCTCTCATCTTTCTCTTGGGACCCACTGGCCATCTGGGGCATGTTCTTCTCATATTGTTGGTGGAGGATCAGTGCGTAAATGTAAACATACAGGTTTCTTGGCCCTGTAAAAGAACTGATATACCATTGCTTCCCTCTTGCATTAGCCAATGCAAGTGATAAAGGCAAAATCACAGTCTAAAGATGGCAAATATTATCCATTCCTTTTGTGGGAGGAACTTAAAGTCACATGGAAAAGGGGATTGATACAGGGAAGGGTGAGGGATTTAGCCAATAATGTAATATATCACAGACAATACCCTCAAATCCCTAGCCATACTGTCTTCATCTCCAAAACAGAGTAATGTCTGACTCTTCACCTCAAGAATTATAAAGTTAAATATAATAATCAATGTATGTATGAATTTTTACTGGCAGTAAAGCATAATGCAAAGTAAGGGATAATTATTTTGCACCTGCTTATATTCTCTCACCTTAGCAAAAATAGGAAATTATTTTAACAGCCACCTTCCACCTAATGGACTGCTCCAGATGACCACTGGCTATTTCCATGGTGATGGTGGTGGAGCAGAACAGAGTTTCACATGTCTGTGCTCTGAGCTCCAGTTCCTAACCTCACAGTTAATTCTCCAGGGTGTTTTGTTTTGTTTTGTTGGGGGGGGGGGGCGGGGGCAGAGATTTAAACTATTGGAGCTGTGGATATTAACATAATCTGAGATTTGAAAGATGAAAGAGGTGACCAAGCTGATTTAGGACTGAAGTCTGTTCAAAGGGAAAGTATGTGGAGATCATGCACTGAGAAGAAAAGAGGAACCAACAACTAGAAAGAGACACATGTTGCCACTTTCCCTGATAATTTTCCACTCCTAGTGACTAAATCTAAAGGCATGCCCCCACAAGTTAAATTTCAGAATGGTGTGTTTCTGTTGCAAAATCGCAGCTACATTCCTTTAAAGGCAGAGTTGCCATTCAGGTTGCTCAAATGTTTTGATTGGGTGAAAATAAAAACTTTTGGAAACAAATCTATTTACAAAGTCCATGGAATCCTTCAGATGTGTGTTCTTTTTCTCTCTCCCTTGCTCTGCTTTTTTTTTTTTTTTTTTTTTTTTTTTGAAAGGCAATGCCTTGTAGTGCCTTTTTCTGAGAAAAAAAAAATCAATGATCAACAACACTCCAGCACTCAAGAACAACCTAGGAATAACAGATCAGTCTGTGTGTGTGACAGAAGAGGAGAGTGTATATGGTGAGAAAAGCAGCTCCTGTTTCAGACTTCCACAGGGCAATTTTAAGAAACAATGCAGAAAATATGATTGGAAAAAGGTGAGGGAAATGCCAATTCCACATAGAGTTGTGAGGACCCTGGAATGTATATGCAGCTGACATGAACCCACTCTCTCTTTGTGGACAGCTCTGCTATTTTCCTAGCCTCACTGACACTGAGCAGACCAACCTGTCTCTCTACTATAACATGGGGCAGGGGTGGGCAACCCCTGGCACACGTGCCAAACATGGCATGCCAGTAATTTTTGCTGGCACACGAAACCCTCTCTTATAATCTTCCATTTACAATTTTTTTTCTTAATATTGACTTTTTTATTTTTCAGATAAATTCAGTGTAGGTGCATCTTAGATAAATAAATAATTTTACATAACAAGTTATCTTAAAGACCATAGACATGGATTGACGAGAGAGGGGAAGAGCAATTTCTATGCCTCTGCCTTAACTCTCCCTGCCTTCCTAAATCCGACCAGTGTTTTCGTTTCATCCACATACACTTGTGAATCTTTGTTCTCAGTGATGAATTTTGTTAAGTCTCATAATAGGAGTAGCCTGACGGATGAAAGTAGTAGCTCGTGCATATCTCTGAAGGTCACGAAATATAAACCTGATGTAAAATCTCTGTCATCAGTGATGCAGCAGCAAGTCCCACTGATAATATCAAACAGAGTCATAAAGTTTTCTGTCGGACTATCAGTGTACACGTATACATTAAAAAAAATAAATGTATTTTTCATCATCATATACTGTTTTTGTCGCTTGAATGAATTTTATTATTTCTTCAAGATTCTTCACATACGTACAACTTAAGAGATATCAAGTAGGCATAACATGTTCTCAAAAAATTAGGGTTGGCACGCAGAAGAATTCTGAGTCAGAGATTTTGCTGGTTTTGGCACACACTCACAAAAAGGTTGCCACCCCTGGCATGGGGGCAGGAGGCTGGCCTGTGAAGAGATAGGAGCCAGCAGCTGCTAATGCCTGACTTGAAGTTCTTCAAGTATAAGTGGCTAGACACTATGGTTTATAACAAATAGCAAAACAAACCCAAGTTCTCTTCAGACAATGAAAAAGACCTAGACTTGAAAGTCAAATAGCTGTAGTTTATTTTTAAACTATTTTATTGCTTGATATTTAAAAAGCTGTATATATTTGATGGCTACAACTTGATGAGTTCGGAGATAAGTATATATCCATGAAAACATGATCAAAATCTATGCCATAAACATATCCATCACCTACCAAAATGTTCTCCTGCCCCCTATTTTCTTCTTGTTATTATTTGTGTGTGGTGGGAAGCAGAACCTCAACGAATTGAGATAATGCTCCAGAGAATGGCGGGTTACATTTGTATTTATAAACTGCAATCAAAGGATGGATGTAGGTGGGTTACATGAAATTCATTGGTGATAGATTAAAGAGGTGGGATAAAGCAAAGCAGGGGAAACCCCTGGGACTGGATAAAAAGTAAAATGATGAACACATACTTAGGTGGGTGCAGGAACAATTAACATGATAATGAAGGAATCTGTGGTATCTGTGCGGGTGCCCAACACATTTGTTTGTGCCCCAGGGGCTCCAGAAAAAGGGAAGTTACAAGTTACCCAGACATTTCAAGGGTATGTTATCATAGATGCAAAAAGACAGATAGGCTCACAGTTAAGGTAAAGGTTGACCTTGTCAGTGAAGATACAGACCTAGGAAGTAACTACCCACCATAACTGCTTTAGTTAAAATTTAATTTCAGGATGCTTTGTGGTTACTTTAGGTCTCTGAGTTTGCAAGACTGCAATACAGGCCTCCCCTGAGCTTGTCAGGTAGGCGTGTGGCACTTTTCGTCCACAATTTGGAGATAAGTATATATCTATGAAAACATGATCAAAATCTATGCCATAAACATATCCATCACCCTCCTAAATTTTTTCCTGCCCCCTATTTTATTCTTGTTATTATTTGTGTGTGGGTGACTTACACTTGACATAAGATTTACCCTCTTAGCAAATTTTAAGTATACAATACAGTATTATTAACTACTAGTAGCACGGTGCACAAAATTCATGCACATTAAAAGGGAATTAATTGCCCTAATAGGTTTGGCTCAGTGGATAGAGCATTGGCCTGCAGACCCAAGGGTCCCGGGTTCAATTCCGGTCAAGGGCATACCTTGGTTGTGGGCACATCCCCAGTGGGGAGTGTGCACGAGGCAGCTGATCGATGTTTCTCTCTCATCAATGTTTCTAACTCTCTATCCCTCTCCCTTCCTCTCTGTAAAAAATCAATGAAATATATTTTTTTAAAATGGAATTAATTAGCGGAGATATTTTAATATTGCTATTTGCCCTTTCTCTATAATAGAAGTGTGAGAGATGAAAGGAAATTAGTAAAGTCTATATAAAAATAATATATAAATTTATTAGTAAATAAACAGTAACAAAAGGATATAACAACAACAGAGGCATGATATAAAAATGACAAAAACATATGAAAACAACGAAAACATGATATGAAAATGACAGTGATGCAAACAATGACTGATAAAGTGATTACACTTATTCTAATATCTCCCTGTTCACCACTTTAAGAGTGAAAACACTTTCAGAGTGCTTGACTAATTTCCCTTGTGATGAAGTATTTAGAATTTAACTGTAACATCACATGCTCTTCAAACTTGAGAGAAAGCAACATATAACTGACAATGTGTGAAAAAGGGTTCAGGTAGGAATATTCCTACTCTGTCTAGAGTTTGTCCTTGTGATTTATTAATAAACATCACAAATGCTGGCATCACAGGAAATTGTCATCGAATTAATTTAAATGGGAGGCCAGTGTCAGATGGGAACAAATCAATTCTTGGAATCAGAAAACCTCTCCCTCTGCAGATCCTGTTAATACTTCAGCTTCGATAATGTTAGGTCGTAATCTTTTGATAATAAATCTGGTACCATTACAAAGACCCCATTTACTATTAAGATTTCTCAATAGCATGATGATTGCACCACTTTCAATTTTAATTTATGACACAGCATTCCTGAAGGAGTAATACTATTAAGAAATTCGATGGCAAAATTTTCCATTTCAGCATCATCTGCTGAATCAATGGAATCATCACTCAAATATGTGTGAAAATCTCCATTGAGTATATCCAAAATTTCTTCATTTAATTTTTGAATGTGCTCATTTTTTGGACAAAGAATTTCATGTTTAGATATATTTTTAATATTATCTATAGATATACTATTTCCAAAGGTAACTTCAATAATAGATCCATTACAAATCATTTCACAGGGGATTTCAATAATATCCATTCCTAAATGAAAACTGCTATCAAGTTTGCCATCTCCAAGTTTTACTAACTATTCACTATAAGCAGAATCCTCTGATCTCACATTTGTTTTAAGAGACAATTTATTGAAACATCCCCAAACATTACAGTACTTTAAACTCGTTTGTACTATGGCTAATCCCATAGCATGCGGTATAATACTAAGACATTGTCGAAAATCCTCTCCAAGAAGGAGAACTTTCCCACCAAATACAACATTCAAATTCATAATTTCTCTTAGTAATCTGTCTATGGCATTTATAGCATGACTGGATGCCATGATGCATTCATCAATAATGAGAAGTTGGGCCTTTTTAATAGTTTTAGCAACTTCACTGTTTATATCAAGTCTAAAATTGAAGTTTCATTTAATGGAGTTGGTCATTCATATTGGGAATGAAAGCTTCTTCCACTGAGAAGTAAATTTGCAGCAATTCCTGTAGACTAGGGGTCCTCAAACTACGGCCCGCGGGCCACATGCGGCCTGCCGAAAACATTTATCCGGCCCACCGGGTGTTTTTGCCGCCGCTGTGTGCACAGGAATTTGTTCATAGTGTATTTTTAAACTATAGTCCGGCCCTCCAATGGTCTGAGGGACAGTGAACTGGCCCCCGGTTTAAAAAGTTTGAGGACCCCTGCTGTAGACACTGTGGGTAAAACAGTATCACCACAACCTCTAATATAATGTATTAAAATTTTATTGTGGGGAGCTGCTACAGTGTTTTGGACAGGTTCAAGCCTTGGACTGCTGAGAGGGCACAGTCCTCTCATTGCCACGTGCAAGTCCCAGTTTACTCCCAACTAAGCCAACAGCTATAGTTGTAAGCTTGTACCTATGATCCAAACACGTGGCCCCATGTGCCTGAGTGATGTAGCCTTGATAGAGTTTAGGTGCATATAGTTGAGTAGGATTGAAACCCAGGAGAATGTTGTAAACATCTTGGTCACACCCTTACTTTGCCTCGTGGCATCTGCTATAAAATAAAGAAACGGCTGTGGGCATGGTCACTGTCTCTCAGAGAAGCAGTGTCCCACGGAGACCCAGCTTTCATTCTCTTGTCTGTGTTTTCTAAGCCTTCCACCCCCACTCAGGTTCACCCTTGGCCATGCTGGTGCAGCACACTTTATAAAGATATGCCTCCATGCTCTGAGGGAGGGTTCCTGCCTCAAACCCCACCCTTACAGGAAACAGCTCCGGGAAACAGCTCGGGGGAAGGTGCAGCTGATTCCAAGACAACCCCTGCAGGACTGACTTCCTTCCACTTGGTTGTGCTTCTGGCCGTGATGTTACACCCAGGGTTTTTATATAAGTAGATAGCCACTATGTTATACAGTAGAGCTTTCAGATTTATTCATATGTAGAACTGAAACTTTGTAGCTGTGCTTTGTAATCCAAGTTTACTAGCATAGCAAGTTTACTAGCATAGCCTTAGTCTAGTGTCTGAACTCCTCTGTGTCTATATTCTCATATGTGGGAAAGAAATTAATTAAGCACACACATATTCTTATGAGAATTACATCAGGTAACATGCATAAATAATCTAGCAAGATGGCTTGTACAAAATAGGTACTTATCATGCCAGTCACCAGCCCCTCAACTCTTCCCCTCTAACAACTGTCAGTCTGTTTTCTGTATTTAAGAGTCTGTCTCTATTTTACTTGTTTATTTTGTTCATTAGATTCCGCATATGAGTGAAATCATATGGTACTTGTCTTTGTCTGACTGGCTTATTTCACTTAGAATAATGTTCTCCAGGTCCTTTCAAGCTGTCACAAAAGGTAAGAGTTCCTTCTTTTTTTACGGCTAAGTAATATTCCATTGTGTAAATGTACCACAGGTTTTTAAATCCACTTATATACTGATGGGCACATAGCTGCTTCCAAATTTTGACTATTGTAAATAATGTTTCAATGAAGATAGGAGTGTATATATTCTTTTGATAGCTTCTGTTCACCTGGCTCCTTGGACTACTCCAGCGGTTCTCAACCTGTGGGTCATGACCCCTTGGGGGCCGAACAACCCTTTCACAGGGGTGACCTAAATACATCCTGCATATCAGATATTTACATTACGATTTATAACAGTAGCAAAATTACAGTTATGAAGTAGCAACGAAAATAATTTTATGGTTGGGGGTCACCACAACATGAGGAAGGTTGAGAACCACTGCTCTAGGCAAAGGCCAGAGGGTGAAATCAAAAGTAGCAAAGTTGCCGAAACCGGTTTGGCTCAGTGGATAGAGCGTCGGCCTGCGGACTGAAGGGTCCCAGGTTCGATTCCGGTCAAGGGCATGTACCTGGGTTGTGGGCACATCCCCAGTAGGAGATGTGCAGGAGGCAGCTGATCGATGTTTCTCTCTCATCGATGTTTCTAACTCTCTATCTCTCTCCCTTCCTCTCTGTAAAAAAAAAATCAATAAAATATATATGTTAAAAGTAGCAAAGTACTTGCTGTTTGAATTACTTCTTAGTCCCTGGCTATTCCTGCGCTTTTCACAACTGCTTGGACCCTATATCTGTGAACAAAATCCCAAAGCTATGCACTTGTATCTCCATACCTGAAACACACAGGGTTTAAAATTACATGCACTGATAAAGTCCTCACTCCCCTGTCCATTCCAAAAGCCTCTTGATTTCCACTTACCCAGGTGTTTATTATTTTCCCCCTAATCCTAAAATTTCCCACCCAGAACTATGCCCTACAGTACTACCATTTGTGGTTCCAAATATCCTTTCAGGAGTCATTTATTCGAGGCATGTATCTCCTGCATTATCGTTATGGTCACTTACCTAATTTTGTAGACAAGGATGGTGAGACCCAGAGAACTTAAGTGACTTCTCTAAGGCATATGCCCAGTAAGTGGCAGAGCTTGCTAAGTCTCTAAATGCTAATTGTTAACTTAATAAGAGAAAACGATTCCTAAATTACTAAGCCACTTAAAACCCAGCACACATTTATTGCTTTGATCCTAGCAATACTTAGCATAACTTCTAAATACACAACTTAGAGCAATGGAGGAGAAAGGGTGGATGTTAGTCACAATGACACAAAACAAGAGAAGGTTGATAATCTATTATCCTGAGCATTTGCCTTTTAGGGAAACTGTCATGAAGTCAGATAATTACAACAACATTATGAAAGTGTGACTCAAAGTATTTTTCTTTAAATTTAATAAATAAAACAATCAATTATACATCTCTGACTTCTCATTTGTTTTCTTGTTTCAAGAAATAGTACATCTTTGGGGAAATGTTCTATATTAGGAGTGACTGACAAAAATTTCCCAATGAGTTAAATGGCCCCAATGTAAACATGTTCTTACAGAAAGGAATGAATGTCAATGAAGACTGCACTATAATGAAATAAGAGTCCGATTTTAACTGGATAACAAATTATGTTTAAAAAGGTGTTTTCTGACCCTGAATTTAGTATTCAGGAGTTCAAACATCTAATTTTGAGTACTAGAAACACAGTCTCATGCAGACCTGTAAAATATCTTATTGGAGAAATCACAAAGTGACCTCTTTAAACTGAATTATTTTTATTTAAGTTCGATACTGGGAAAAAATGATTTAGGTGAAGACTTGGTCCTGGTTTATTATTACATTCCATTCCACTCTAAATCTACCCGATTTTCAGTTAAAGACTGATCTTTGGTAGTTTATCAAAACCACTTAAAAACCTCCCCCTTCACTTGGGCTTTAAATGTTTCTTAGTTGTATTGCACAATGGCTTTGATTAGCTGACATTTAGTAATTCTTAAAATTTTGACTTGAAAGATGATAATTGCTAGCATAATACTGCCATTAGTTTATCAGAAAAAAAATAAAGTCAAAATACTGTATTTTGGATTTTTCTAGAATATTATTTTTTTTCCACCTTGACAAAGCTTTTCAAATCCTGTCTTCAAGCTGATCTCAGTAATTAAAGAAAGATTTTTAAAACTTTCAAAAAGGATTATGCATACTAAAATTCATTAAAATGCAATATTGATGAAACACGATAATTTATCATAACTGTATGTGGAGAAAAATTTAAAGTATATTAGGTGCTTCCTCCACAACCATTGCCCATGTGTGTTTTTATTGCAATTTAGTTGTAGGACTGAAAACCTGACACATTAACATGACTATTAGCTCAATTTTTCTTTTGAGACTTGAGGAAAAGAGAAAAGAATGAAAATCAAGAAGAAGAAAAACCTTACTTGCTAAACTTCTCCTAGAACAACAGCCATTTCATTTTCATGAACGTGGTATGTTCATGGCTAATGCAGCTATTGCACTGGTGAACAAAACTAGTCCACTGTCATGATCTGATACAAAACCATTTAATTAAAAAAAAAGGATTACATCTAACCTTAAAAGATGTTGTTGTAATTATGCTAAGTGAAATAAGTCAGTCAGAGAAAAATACATATAACATGATCTCACTCATATATCGAGTCTAATAAACAAAATAAGCTGATGAACAAAATAGATCTAGAGACATAGAAATATGGAACAGACTGATGAATCTCAGAATGAAGTTGGGAGTGGCAGGGTGGCTGGGAAATAATTAACAGGGAAAAGTATTTATGCATGTATGCATAGCCCATGGACACAGACAAGTGTGTGGTGTAGGCCTGGGAGGGGTGAGGATAGGGAGGAAGGGGTTATTGGGGGAAAAATGGACATCTGTAATACTTTCAACAATAAAGATAATTCTTTAAAATATATTTTTATTGATTTCAGGGAGGAAGGGAAAGGGAGAGAGAGATAGAAACATCAATGATGAGAGAGAATCATTGATCGGCTGCCTCCTGCATGCCCCCTAGGGGGGATCGAGCGCAAAACCCAGACATGTGTCTGACCAGAATAGAACCTGGGATCCTTCCGCAGGCCAACATTCTATCCACTGAGCCAAACCAGCTAGGGCAAGATAAATTTTAAAAAATAAAAATAAATACATTAAAAAAAAGAGGTCACTGTAATCAAACAAGTAGGAGAGTCATTCATATAAGTCACTGGGCATTATGGAAATATAGCAACTGGATAACTGATGGAATATCCCCCAGTCTCAGACAGTTGTCATGGTGATACAATCCAAGTGAGTCTTCCTATAAACTTGGCACAAAACATCCCTTGCTAAGCCAGGCTGCCAAAACTTGGGTGCCACCTGTCTGTAGCCAGCCTGGGGAATGATGAAACAGGTAAGAAATTCTCACTGTGACCTATTTCAGAAAAACTTGGATAAAAGTAACTGTAAGAGGAGGGAGGAATTAGGAAGGGCATCCCAGGATATCTCATTTTAAAAATGCTACAAAGTACATGATAAGTTACTCAGTAACATAAATGGAAATCATGTTAATAGTTGATCATTTCTCCTAGTTAATATTAGTAATAATTTTAACAAATTAATGTTCAGTCTGAAAATTCCATTTGATTTAAAACCAAATCTTTTAATCATGTTCCAGCTTGTGACATATCTTAGCATTTTACCTTAATGAAATTTTTGTGTTGTTCTGTAACATTTTTTATACCTTATCTTCCCAAATTGACTAATACCACCTAAAGAATAAAGACTCTATATAATCCTTCTTTTTGTCCCCAAGATATCTATTTCTCCTACTCTGTAGGCTAAGTAAACACTTGCTGATTTAATTGTGTTTAGTTGTATGGGGCATTTCAGACATGTCTGTCAGTACCTTTTTTCTTCATGACACACACTTCTGATTTCCGTATTGCCTCAGCTGCCTTCAGACCAAGGACCTGCCGTATTCTTACCAGTCACCCATATACAAATAGAACCTGGTCCAAATCCCAACCTAGTGACTGAGTTCCCACTGTCTACTCAGCATTTGCTGACAATGATTCTAACTCTAATAGTAACCTGCCCTGAACTGTTGTTTTTTTCAATCTCTGGATCCACCATTAATCTGAAAGACACTCTTCTCTTTAGACTGGCTTTACACATACCCTCACATCAAGTAGCTGGAACTACATAAGAATATATTTCTTCTTATTGGAAATGTTCTTCTTCTATTCTTTATCAAGGCAAATTTTACACGGCCTGTGTTAGCTTCCTCTTTCCTAAGCATTCTATACCTCTTAGTCCAAATTTGGCCCACCTACACTTCTTTCTCATAGCATCTTATTCTTTCATACTTATTACAATTTATAATTTTACTAGAGGCCCAGTGCACAAAATGTGTGCACTGGACGGGGGGTATCGCTCAGCCTGACCTGTGCGCTCTTGCAGTCCGGGACCCCTCACTCCTTACCACCCCACTGCTTTGTGCTCCTTACTGCTCGCTTGGCTTGCTGCACTTTAGCACTGCTGCAGAGGTGAGAGAGGCTTCTGCCACCGTGGCTGTGCTCGCCAGCTGTGAGCCCGGCTTCTGACTGTACGGCGTTCCCCCTGTGGGAGCACAGTGATCACCAGGGGGCAGCTCCTGAATTGAGCGTCTGCCCCCTGGTGGTCAGTGTGCATCATAGAGACTGGTTGTTCTGCCAAAACAGTTGCTTAGGCATTTATTATATAGACTAGAGGCCCGGTGCACAAAAATTTGTGCACTTGGGGGGAAGGGGGGGGTCCCTCAGCCCAGCCTGTGCCCTCTCGCAGTCTGGGACCCCTCGGGAAATAACGACCTGCTGGCTTAGGCCTGCTCCCGGGTGGCAGAGGGCAGGCCCAATCCCTAGGTGCAGCCCCTGGTCGGGCTCAGAGCAGGGCCGATTGGGGAGTTGGGGCGCCGCCCCTGTCATGCACAAAGCAGGGAGGATCGGGAGGTTGCGATGCCACCCTCAGTCACGCTCAGGGTAGGGCTGATTGGGGGGTTGGGGCACCGCCCCCTGTCACACTCAAGGCAGGGTCGATGGGGAGGTTGCGGTGCCATCCCCTGTCACGCACAGAGCAGGGTCCATCAGGGGGTTGGGGAGCTCCCCCTGTCACACACAGAGCAGGGCTGATCAGGGGGTTGGGGAGCTCCCCCCTGTCACTTATAGAGTAGGGCCCATAGGGGAGTTCGGGCACCACCCCCTGTCACACACAGAGCAGGGCGGATCAGGGGGTTGGGGTGCCGCACCCTGTCACACTCAGGGCGGGGCGGATGGAGAGGTTATGGCTCTACCCAGTCACAAACAGAGCAGGGCCCGTGGGGGGCAGTTGGGACGTCGCCCTCTATCACCCACAGAGCAGGGCCGATCATGGGGTTGGGGCGCCGCCACTGTCACACTCAGGGCAGGGCCGATGGGGAGGTTATGGCTCTACCACGTCACACACAGAGCAGGGCCCGTGGGGGGGGGAGGGAATGAGGCACCGCAACCTGTCACACACAGAGCAGGGCTGATCAGGGGGTTGGGGCGCTGCACCCTGTCACACACAGAGCCGCAGGGCGATCAGGGGGTAGGGGAGCTCCCCCCTATCAGGCACAGAGCAGGGCTGATCAGGGGGTTGGGGCGCCTTCCCCTGTCACGAACAGAGCAGGTCCGACAGGGAGGTTGTGGCCCCACCCCCTGTCACACACAGAGCCGCAGGGCGATCAGGGGTTTTGGGCACTGCCCCCTGTCACGCTGATCCTGGTGCCGGAAGGCCACTCGGCTCCGCTGATCCTGGTGCTGGGAGGCATATTACCCTTTTACTATATAGGATAGAGGCCTGGTGCATGGGTGGGGGCTGGCTGGTTTGCCTTGAAGGGTGTCCTGGATCAGGGTGGAGGTCCCCACTGGGGTGCCTGGCCAACCTGGGTGAGGGGATGATGGCTGTTTGCAGCTGGTCACACACCCTTCAGGGTGGGGGTCCCCACTGGGGTGCCTGGGCAGTCTGGGTGAGGGGCTGAGGGCTGTTTTCAGGCTGGCAGGTGATGGAAGCTCCCAACCGCTCCTTTTTTTCTTTTTTTTTTTTATTCTGGGCCAGCTTTAGCTTTGAGGCTCTAGCTCTTAGGCCTCCGCTCCTGAAAGCAGGTATCTGGTTTGTTTTGGTTCTATAATTGAAAGTCTGTATCAACTCCAGCTCTGAGATCCCGGCTGGCTGAAAGGAGGTTTCTGGGGTTTTGTTTAGCGTCTATATTTGTTACAATGTTTCTTAAACTGCAGGCTCAGAGGCTGGCAAGGCAGGCGGGAAACGTTGGAGTCCTCCGTCACTGAAGCCATCAAGCCTCACGTTAGTTTCAAGCTGCCTGGCTGCCGCCCGCCATCTTGGCTGGCAGTTAATTTGCATATCTCACTGATTAGCCAATGGGAAGGGTAGCGGTCGTACGCCAATTACCATGTTTCTCTTTTATTAGATAGGATGTTTTTTATGATTGTTTTTAAAAAACATGATTTCCTTATCAGACTAAAAGAGAACCTAAATATGGTTTATGACTACTGTGTTTATTTCAATATCCACTGTGCCTACGGGAGGATCTAGCATAGGCTTGGTAAATAGTTCTTATTCAATTAATTGATGAATAAGGATGATTTATCAATAAATAAATAAAATAAACCATTTTTACTCTTATTTATTTCATAGCAAAGTCTTATGTTTAAGTTGACCTATTTTTCACTCTAAATCTTATTTTCCTTTATATCCTCCCAGCTTCTGACATCATTATTTTTTTCCTGCATATGATTTTCAAGTAACCAACATAAATCTAATTATTCACCATCTGAAATTTTTCACTGCCTTGACATGCCCTCCATATTGCAATTACTGGATCTCAAGTTTGAATGAACCATATCTAAATTCAGTACAATCTCTGACTCTTCTCTGTGTGGGCTGTTAAATCAACTGCCTTTACCTGGCATGAGATTGGTCAACAGATCAGATTTTCCAGCTGCATATTATGCTTCAGCACATCTACATGCTTCCAAGCCCTGTGTTGCCCAGCCTCCGCTTAGCCCAATCCTGATCACCTTCCATGGTGACACAGGTGGAAGATGACTTTTCAAATGAAATTCAAGGAATCACCAAACCTTTGGAAAAATGCGTTTCATAGCAGAGGGAGGAAAAAAAAAAAAGCTACATGAGCAGCAGTGGTGGAGTAGGAAACTCCAAAAGTCTGTCCTTTAAAAAGCAGCAAATAAACTAGCAAAATTGGCAGAATCAACTATTTCTGAACTCTGGAAATTAGCCAAAAGTCTGATACTATCTGAAAAATTTTTAGTCAAGGAAAAACAACAACAGTTGAATCTAAGTAAGAAAGCTTTGTGACTTTCTAATTTATCCTGATTCCATTCCCCTAAATTACCCTTCAAAATGAAGAAAAATTAAGAAATTGACAGTTTGTTCCTAGTGGATCTGTTACAAGCAATGCTACAGAGAATCCTTCAGGCTGAAATACAAGAACACTAGACAGTAACTTTAATCCACATGAAGAAATAATGAGCAAAGCGAAGGTACCAACATAGGTAAAAATCAAAACTAATATGCTTTGGGGATGTACCATAACTTTTTGTTTTGTATGACTTAAAGACAACTATATAAAATAATAAATATAAATCAATATTGATGGTTTTATAATGTATAAATATAATTTGTTATAATCACAACATAAATGGGGGTAGGATTATATATGAGCAAAGTATTTGCTCACCATTAAAATGAAATTTAAATGAATCTGAACTAGATTGTTATAAAATAGAAAAGTAACTTAAATATTTATAAAAAAATTTAAGTTGTTCACTAGGAAATAATTATTTTACACAAAGAAGGCCATAATAGAGACAATGAAGAGCAAAATACCTATAAGACATAAAAAACAAATAGCAAAATGGCACAAGTAAGTACTTCCTTGTTAGTAAGTGCATTAAGTGTAAATAAACTAAACTCTCCAATTAAAAGGCAGTGATGGGCAAAATAAATTTAAAAATATAGTCCAACTATATACTGTTTACAAGACACTCACTTTACATGTATAAACACAAATAGGTTAAAAGTGAAAGTCTAAGATATTTCAAGCAAAAGAGAGAATAATGTCTATACTAATATCAGACAAATTAGACTTAAAGATAAAATTGTTTAAAAGAGATAAAGCAGATATGGACATTATATGATCATATATGATCAATCAACTTAGAAGATATAACAATTACAAACATACATACCTGACAACAGAGCCCCAATATATATGAATCAAATAAAGATAGAATTAAGGGAGAAATAGGAAGTTCAACAATAATAGGTGGATACTTGAATTCTCAACTTACAATAATGAGCAGAACAATATCTACAATAATTTATAATAATAAAAGCATACTATGCTAATTAGACTGGACATTCTTCTGGATGACCTTCTGGACAAAGCCACGGCAGGCAGGGGTGAGGCCACCGCTGCAGCAGCAGGGACTGTGCCCCTTGCATGAATGTCATGCACCGGGCCTCTAGTAGAAGATAAGCAAGGTAGAAGACTAGAATTAGACTATAAACCAGACAGCCCTAACCGAAATATACAAAACACTCTACTCAATAACAGAAGAATACACTTTTTCTCAAGTGCATATGGAGCATTCCCCAGGATAATCTACATTTTACAGCACAAAACAAGCCTCAATAAATTTAAAAAGACTGAAATCATACAAAGTATCTTCTCTGACCTCAATAAAATATCATTAGTGAAAAAAAATATTAAAAAATTTTTAAAAATGTGAAAACATTAAGCAATTTAGTAGTAAACAATAGATCAAAGAATAAATCACAAGATAGAGTAAGAAAATATTCTGAGATAAATTAAAATAAAAACATAGCATAACAAAACTTATCAGATGCAGAAAAACTAGTTCTCAGAGGGAAATTTAAAGCTATAAACATCTACATTAAAAAAGAAGACTATAAATCAATAGCCTAAACTTTCACCTTCTAAAACGAGAAAAAGAACTACATCCAAAGCAAAGAGAAGGAAGATAATAATAAAGATTAGAGTGGAAAATAACTGAAATAGAGACTAGCCAAAATAGGAAAAATCAACAAAACCAAAAGTTTTTTTAAGATCATAAAAATTGAGAAACCTTTAGCCAGAATGACCAACGACAAAAGAGAGACTAGTAATTTGAATTATGTACTAAAATTAGGAATTCATTTGGGGATGTTACTAATGACCTGATGTAAATTTAAAAAAAAATCAAGAGAGTACTTAAATAAGTGTATCCAAATTTTTTTAAAAAAGAGTGAATTCCTAAAAAAGCACAAACTATCAAAAACTGACTAAAAAATAAAATAAAATGTAAATAAAATAAAATGTAAAGAAGCCTTTGACAATAAAAATATTTGAATCAATAATCTTTTTAAAATGCCAAACAAAGAAAAGCCCAGAACTAGACGGTTTACTGGTAAATTTTACCAAATGAAAAAGAATTATCACCAGTATTTCTGAAATTTCTCAAAAAATAGAAGTGAAAATACTCTCTAACTCTTTCTATAAAGCTGATACTAGAGCCATAAAACATCACAAGAAAACTACAGCCCTATATATCTGATGAATGTACATCTAAAACTTCAACAAAATAATACAAAACCAAATACAGCATCATGTACATTGAGTGGCCAGATTATTATGACCACCTGACGTTTGTAGGCAAATTAGCTATAATTTTGCGCTAAAGTTGCTAGAGGAGGCCAGATCATTATAAACATCTGGATAGCACAACATACCTAAGTATCGTTGCTGATCAAGTTCATCCTATCATGTTCCAACAAGACAATGCACCATGCCACGGTGCTCTTATTGTGCAGGAGTGGTTTCATGAACATGAGGGAGACTTTACCTTGCTTCGGTGGCCCCCACAATCACCAAATCTCAATCCAATTGAGCATTTGTGGAACGAAGTTAAAAGAGCCATCAGGCAGCTGGTTCCACAACCATCAAATCTCACAGAACTGGACAGTGCTATTCATCAGGCATGGTGTCAGATTCCTCACATCACCTTTCAACAGCTCATGGAGTCAATGCCAAGAAGAATCGCTGCAGTATTGAAGGCAAAAGGTGGCCCAAAGAAGTAGTGATGGGGTGGTCATAATAATCTGGCCAGTCATAATAAAGAATTATATACCATGACCAAGTAGGATTCATCTAAAGAATGCAAGTGTGTCTTGACATATGAAAATCAATCAATATAATCCACAATATGAATATACTAGGGGGTGGGGAAGCAATTATCCCAGTTGGCACAGAAAAAAAGCTTTTGACAAAATCCAATACCCTTTTGCTATAAACAATTGACCAAAAAAACTAGGAATTGAAGGTGTGCAGTAAAAGGTTATCAACATAGGCCAAGATTGATCAAACTCTGTACATTCTTGAGTAAGGTCTGTCTTCAGGACTAGTTCTTTGACTACTAAGAGATGAGCTTTAGCACTTGGAATATTCTGTCTGATAAGAGTGTGTTTGTATTTCTGAGGCATTGGGCCACACAATGTCAATTTAATGAGATAGTTTTTGTTTTGTTTTTTGAATGTGTGTCTGTCCTGGGACAGTCCCCATCCCATTCTATGGGGATTTATGGGTCAGCTCAGAACCAAGGGCCCTGGCCTCTGTGGGGCACTGTGGTTCTCAGAGTTAGGTGGGGCCCCGACTACAGAGACTTAATGAGATAGTTTATACTAACAAATGTGATTTATAGTGAATGCCTATTTTTTTTTACTAATAAATTATGATTTTTATCATTTGTATACCAAAATATAAAACCTCACTTAAAATTTAGTTCAGTATAAACAAAAAGGATGACAACAACTATCTTTCCCCTTTATTATCTTGACAACAGAGAAAATTATAAATTTGTTGGGAGATGATTCACACTTTAGTAGTTATGACATCACCACAAAGTTTCCTAAACAGTGTTCCGTCAGTCAGGTTTTTAACACTGATGGCTTGACTTGGAAGCGGATGTCTTCTAGAACTTTGCTGTGTTAAAATATTTTAATTCAACACTTTCAACTGTTTTTCTCGAACTCTCTTTCCAATGAGCCCTTGACTTCAACAACTGCTATTTTGTTAACCTTGTTGTCAAAGGATTACTGTACCTGAAATTGGGACTAAACTGAAAAATCTAGATTGTTACCTCAGTTAACATTTGAAAGTCAGCATTTGGCTTCCTCTAAGTACATTTGTTAGGACTGACCACTAGATAGGAATATATCCTTTTTTCAAACTAGTTCTTCACCTTAATTTATCTCCCCTCCCCAATCAGTCCCCTCAGATAAAAACAGGCTCTTCCCATTCATATAATTTAAAATCTATATTCTATACAGTAAATACCTAAAAAGAAGGAATGTTATTAAATCCAGTTGCCTATTAAGTAATTCCAGTATAGGCTAAGATTGGGTAGGTAAAAAATATTCAGTTTTCTTCACATTCAAACCTGAGAAATTCTTTGTATCAAAATTAAGATACAAAGGTGTAAAGGTGTAGATACAAAGATAAAGGGGAGTAGGTACAAAGGCAGGAAGGTATGGTTTTAAAGCCCAGAAAAACAATACCACCTTATTTTGAAATTTCTAAAATTGATATAAGTTTAGTAAACATTTATAAAGTGCCTACTGTGAGTCAGGTACTGTGCTGGGAGATGAAGCTACGAAGATTAAATGAGAGATGTGAATGCCTATTTTTGCTCTGAGCTCTGGAATCTGAGTAGCTGAGGTCAGTATATGCAGGTGGATGTATGCAGATATAACTAACCCTCGATAAAAACTCTGGAAATCAAGTCTCGAGTGAGCTTTACTAGTTGGCAACACTTCTTTCATCTTGGCAACAGTACACATCATTGCTAGAAAAATTAATCATGTTTTGTTTTTTTATCACTACAAAAGCAGACCTAGAAGCTTCTTCCAGGTTTCTCCTAGATTTTTCCCCATGTAACATGTTCCTTAGATGATTTGAATTTGTACTGAAAACTGTATTAAACTGTAACTGTGATTATACCAGCTCTGAGCCTTATGAGTCTTGCTAGCAAATTATCTTGCATGATAGTGGTCGTGGACATTGGCACAATTGACATCAGAAGTAGGAAAGAGTAGCAGACTCTGATTCACTTAAACCTTTGTTGCAAAAGTATTATTTGGGAAAATGAGAGCTAATGGGATGGAGAATTACCCATCTTCATATTGCATGACTACTGAGTTACCCTGATATGAGACAACAGCCGCCCTGTAATCAGTTACTGGAGTAAAAGTTACCAATGGAACTTAAAAATGATAGACTCAACTCATAAGAAATTGTTCACTGATACATAAGAGGATGTAAAATAATGAAAATCATGTTGAAATATACAATACCTTGATTATGCTTATCTGCAATAGTTAAAATTAAAGTGAAGAGCATTGGGACACATCCTGGCACTGTGCCAAGCTCGGATTTCAGCCAGTCTAAGCTATAACCACTAGCCAGGGGCCACTCCCAAAGGGAAAACTTATGCTGGAACAGCAGATAGTGCCTTTATCATCTCTGATCAACAAAAATGTAGTCTAACTCATGGGAGCACCAAACCAAGGAACTACTGAAACCAGTAGTTACAGTGTGATGGAGTTGTCTAATTTTGTGGATTGATATAATCAGTTCCTGAATAATCTTTATCAAAATGGATTGTGAGAGTGACTAACTTAGAAACAGTCTTCATGATTTTAACTGCAGCAGATTGGAGAGAAGCATATTTGGGTTGATTGATGCAGGTTATACAGCTTACTACTGACAATTACAGATGACTGTTCATGATCCAAACATACAGCTGCTTTTCTTTCCGTGACTGCTAGCTTGGTGAACTAGATAAAAAGTTAATGTAGTTTTTGTTTTGTTTTTAACCCTGAGAAGGGTAATTGTCATTGTAATGCCAAGTGGAACTTTCCAGAAAAAT
This sequence comes from Myotis daubentonii, assembly GCF_963259705.1. Classification (NCBI taxonomy): domain Eukaryota; kingdom Metazoa; phylum Chordata; class Mammalia; order Chiroptera; family Vespertilionidae; genus Myotis; species Myotis daubentonii. The sequence goes on along the minus strand of NC_081841.1, from coordinate 200,664,928 downwards.
GTGGCTGATATGTTGCATATGCCAGCCATGTTGGATTTATGATAATCATAATTTTCACCCACCTAATATGCCTCTTACGAAGGTCATAGTAAATGCTTTGGTTAAGGCATCCCTTTGCATGAATATCTCATATCACCTTACTGCTGAAAAACCAACAAGGATTCAAGAAGTCATATCAGCTTCATTGTCTCAGATTCCCCTTATAGGTATTACAGGTGCTAAGAAAATTAGAGTAATTTATAAGAGCATACGGAAAGAAAAAGTGGATATCAAGTCCCTTGATATCGTACAGTTAAAGACTTTAAACTGTTATTAAAGAATGGTGAATAATGTGGATATCGATGGAGTCAATACAAAGGTCTTAAAGTAACACTATCAGAGGTTGCGTAGACTGATGGGAGCCCCTGATTGTTGCTCAACATTCAGCTCTAAACAAATCCACTCTATTTATCTTAGTTTGGAAGAATGTACAAAGCTGGACAACTAAGTTAACAAGGATAAACCTAACCTTGAAATGCTGGTGTCAATGATCTGGCAATTATAATTAGGATGGAGACTGATGAAGAGACCAAGGTCTATGGGTACAACTCCTGGCTGAGGACCCAAAGTCATATGAATGGATAAAGTGGCCAAGAGTGAAGAAGAAACCTTTCCGGTGCTCCTTAGCACAGAAACATAATGCACTGTATTCCAAAACTGATGGTGTCTTCAAAAGGGCTACAATTACACTGGGGGATACAGGGATACAGTAGGTGATGGGATTTAGGTAAAAGTTTGGATAAAAATTGGAATCTTTTCACAGAGTTTATGTGAGATGGTTGTGTCTCATTTATTTAAATATATTATTGATATGGAAATTATGTCTGACTGGTGAACACTTCCCCTACCCTATTATTGTAATACTTTGGTCAGTATTAATTGGACATGCTAATTGGGAAGCTTTAGAATTGCCTGAGTCCACACAGATTGTTAATTTGAAACAGTACTGGATAAATAGTGGGCAAAAAGGGATTATCACTTTAATTAATGACATGTTAGAAGTTGGAGTAATGGTACCAACAAATTGCTCTATGTAGCCCATGGAAAAGGAAAGGGGCTCATGGAGGCTAACAGTATATATTCAAAGCTTGACTAAAGCAGTACTTCTAGAGCATTTGAAGACTATGATGTGAATTCAATAGTGCAAAAAAAAAAACCCACAAAAATTTAAGAGACTGGTACTCAGTAATTGGTCTTACAAATGATATTTTCTCAATTATGATCTTGGAAAAGAGCCAACTGCAGTTTGCCTTCATGTGTAAAAGATCCCAATTTACAGTTACTATATTACACAGGATTATTTGAATTCACCAACTTCTATCATCGTTTTATTAGAAGGAATCTGAACTTAATGCAGGTCCCCAGTGTGATAATTCACTACATTTTGATGCTATCATGATATTAGAAACTGGAGAACAATAGATAATTGACTTAAATGAAATAACGACACACATGACTAACAGAGGCTGGTTAATAAGTGTAGTAAAAATACAAGAGTCTGCCCAAATGGTGAAATTCTTAGAATAACCTGGCTAGAAGCCATCCAGGACAGAAAATACACAGGCAACTAAAATTAAACTACTGTCATTGTCTGTCCCTGGACCTAAGTAAAAAGCACTTGGTCAGGTTGTTTGGATTTTGAGGATATATATTTCATATCTGGAGATATTGATACCTCTTTCTTATCCATAAAACAACCTGAAAGACATATTTGAATGGGGACCTGAATAACAGGAGGCTACGTCAGAATCACAAAAAGTGGTGATTCAGTCAATTCCTTTGGGCCCTTATGATTAACACTCAAATTAATTTGAAAGAATCTGCAACTCGCACTTATAATAATTAGCGCTTATGGCAAAAATCTGTGAGTGCTGCCCAGCAGTGACCACTGGCATTTTGGTCCAGAGCATTTTCACATGTGGCAGTATGGTACACACCATTTGAGGGACAATGGCTTGTTACTGGGTGGGCTTTAATTCAAACTGCCCATATGACTAAAGGCCAAAAATAGTCTTAAAACAGAAAATACCCATAACATCATGGATAATGTTTCAGAAAACACTCCAACAGTAAAGGAAGTGCCAAGAAGAGTTCCATAATAAAATGGGGGGCTTTATATAGGAACATGGCACTGAAAGAATGCAAGGTGGTACTCACAGTACTCATGAGTAGGTAGCTTTTTCTCCTCTAGGACTGATTTTTAAACCACCTGAGGTGCTTTCAGATCCATTTTCATATGGTCAGTGTCCTATTAACAAGCCTTGATTGACCAAAACAATTGATTGATTTATAGATGGAAGTTCTAAAGTGGACAAAAAGCATCCTATTCAGAAGAAGGCTACCATACTATCAGACTGATGGAAAAATTCTGATTGGTGAAGGTAAGAACAAACCATCTCAGTGGGCTAAATTGCATGCTGTTTTCCTCGCAGGGATGGAAGAATGAACAATAATAACAGTTCTAATGTTGGGGTGTAAACAGACTTATGGATGGTGAACAATAGTCTGGCCATATGGTAAGGCAGATGAGCAATGGAAAACTGGATTATGAAAGACATGCCTGTATGGGCACAGTCCTGACTGAAACTAATACGGGAATTTAAGAGACTCATTCAAGTAGAACATACGGATGCCCAGCAGATGTATCCCCGTCCAGGATCGTTTGGAAAGGGGTTTGGAACCAGAAAGTGGATATTCTCCCGCACTTACTTCAGGCCACCTGAGTCCATGCAGTGAGTGTACCTGGGGAACTTCAGCAATGTCAAGATGAGGGGATCGTCAACATATGCTTCCTGCACTTTCTAAGGCCAAAATACAAACAAGAGAGACAGAAACTGCAGATGGCTATGGGACAGATTCCACAGAGGGGAGGGCGCTACACATGGCTGGCACATAGACGCCATTGGATCACTACCAGTAAACCTAGGAAATTATAAGTGGATCCTGACAGTAAACAGACATTTACTCTGGGCTGGAATTTGCATAGTCAGTGACAGATTAAAATTTTATTAGTCAGTTCGAGTTGCTATAACAAAATATGACAGACTGGGTGGCTTTAACAACACAATTATTTTTCACTGCTCTGATATATAAGCAAAGGCTGATTCTGTTGGAAAGGGATGACAAATCCCTCTGTGATTCCTACTGATTAATTCTTTATTAAAACTAAATTGTACCCTGGCCAGTTTGGCTCAGTGGATGGGGCATCAGCCTGTGGACTGAAGGGTCTCGGGTTTGATTCCGGTCAGGGACATGTACCTTGGTTGCGGGCACATCCCCAGTGGGGTTGTGCAGGAGGCAGCTGATCGATGTTTCTCTCTCATCGATATTTCTCTCTCTATATCCCTCTCCCCTCCTCTCTGTAAAAAAATCAATAATATATATATTTTTAAAAAGCCTTTAAAAACAAACAAAACAACAACTGAATTGTACCATAACCATATTGTGATATGGCATAACATTGGTATTTTGGTAAGATTCCACTCATATACATAAGTTAAATGGAAAAGTGGTGATCAACTTTATTGAGAGATTGAGATAAAGCCTCCTCAGATGTAGTGCTAATGGAAAATAAATCACCTGAAGAATTAAGATTTAGCTTACCATCATCTAGTTTCTATTTTAAATAGCTCTGCACAAGTTTATCATGGGGTACAAATAATAGTAAATCAAGAGAGAGATAAGTATCAAATTAGTACAAAAACATGAAAACATTTGTAATAGGTTTTCAGGGATGGATTATTTGTTTCCTTAAGTCTGTCTCCACACTGACTGTTCCAAATGTTAGGAAATACTCATGCAAATGCTATTGGTGTATTAGATATATAAATGCTATGTCACAGAAAAATATAATCATTTTGCTTTAAGAGAATCTAAGCCAAAGCCTAAGAGGGTAGACTGTGTACAAATGGGTTAAGTTAGCTGGCATGGATTGCTCAAATTCTGTATATCCCCAAATAAGGCCTGTTTTTAGGACTGGCTCTTGGCTAACAAATGTGATTTGTAGTGAACATTTGCTTTTATATGCCTGAGGCCTTGGGCTATGTGGTACCAGTCTGATGAGATAATTTATGCTAATAAATGTGATTTATGATAAATTCTTGCTCTGAGCCTTAGTAGCTGTAGTCAGTCATGTAGGCATTACATGCCTTTGTGAATGTCTGCCCCCAATAAAAATCTTAGGCCCAAGGCTTGGTTGAGCTTTCCTGATTGGCAACACTTTGTGCGTATTGCCATCCATCATTGCTGAGAGAATTAATTTGTCCATGCTATACTACTAGGAGAGGACAACTGGAAGCTCGCACCTGTATTTTTCTGAATATTGCCCATGCATTTGTTCCCTTGGCTGATTTTAATCTGTATCATTTCGATTAATGAAACAAAACTCTGAGTATAACAGCTTCTGAGTCTTCTGAGTCCTCCTAGTGAATCATGAAGCCTGAGAGCAATCAATGATACAGACAGGAACTTCCTAAACCTAATAATGGGAATCTGTGAACACCACAAAGCTAACATCATAATTAATGATAAAAGACTGAAAACTTTCCCCATTAATTAAGAATAAGATAAGGATATCTGCTCTTGCCACCTCTATTCAATACTGGAAGGTCTAGCCAGGACAATTAGATACAAAAAAGAGAAACAAATACATACAGATTGGGAAGAAATATTGGAAAGAAATGCAACTATTTTTAACTGCAGATGACATGATCTTATGTATTGACAATCCCAAAGAACCCTTTTACCCATCCCCCACAAAACTATTAGAGATAAATTCAGCAGTTTCTGTCTACTAGATCAAAATACAAAAGTCTTTGTATTTCTATATAATATCAATGGCCAGTCTGAAAGAAAACTAAGAAAATAAAACCATTTACAATAACATTAAGACAAATAAAATACTTAGGAATAAATTTATTCAAGTAAGTGCAAGACTTGTGTAGTACAAATCTTATTTAAAAACTGAAAAAAAATATTGAAAGAAATTAGAGACATAAGCAAATGAAAAGACATTATGTGTTCATGTATGGGAAGACTTAATGCTGTTAAAATGGCAACACTCTCCAAACCAATTTACAGATTAAATACAATCCCTATTAAAATTCCAAGTCATTTTTTGCAGAAATGGACAAGATGATCCTGAAATTGTTTTAAATTGCAAGGGACCCTAAGTAGTCAGAGCAATCTACAAAAAAAAAGCTATCAAAACAGCATGGTATTGGCATAAGAAAAGACATTTAGATCAACAGGGTAGAATTGAGAACACAGTAATTAAATCATATGTCTATGGTCAATTGATATTTTATTTTATTTTATTTTTGCTGAGGCTGTCATGGGCAGACAATGGGGTAAAATTGGCCCTTTCAACAAATGGTGCTAAAACAACTGGATATTCACATGCAAAATAAATAAGTAGATAGATAGACAGATAGATAAATAAATAAATAAAATTAAGTTGGACATATATCTCACATCATATACAAAAATGAACTAAAAATGGATCAAAGACCTAAATGTAAGAATTAAAATTATAAAACAGAAGGAAATATAGGAGTAAATATTCATAAACTTGCATAGGTAACATGACAACTAATGCATGGTAACATGAAAAAACAAGTTGGACTTCATAAATTAAAAACATTTGTGTTTGGAAGGACACTATCAAGAAAGTTAGCCTTAGCCAGCCTGGCTCAGTGGATAGAGCGTCGGCCTGTGGACTGAAGGGTCCTGGGTTCGGTTCCGGCGAGGGGCACATGCCTGGGTTGCGAGCTCAATCCCCAGTGGGGTGCGTGCAGGAGGCAGCCAATCAGTGATTCTCTCTCATCATTGATGTTTCTCTCTCTCCTTCTCCCTTCCTCTCTGAAACCAATAAAGAAATATATATATTCTTAAAAAAAAGGAAGTTAAAAGACAGCACACAGAATAAATATTTCCAAATCATCTATAATAATAAAAGCATAATATGCTAATTAGACCGGACAGCAGAACGACATTCTGAATGTCCTTCCAGATGAACTTCCAAAACAACTAGTGGGCTGTGGATGGGGCCAGCGAGCCTGCACTGCCAGGCCAGCCAGGTGGTCCCAGCGCCCCCCTTTCCACAGAGGCAGTGGGAGAGGCGGCTTGGCATGGGCCTGGTCCTGGTCTGGCACCACCCCTTGCATAGAGGCAGTGGGAGAGGTGACATAGAGACTGGTCCCACGTCACCGCCCATCCTGGCGCTGCCCCTTCCACAGAGGCGGTGTGAGAGCCTGCTGCGCACCTGGTCCTGGTGTTGCCCCTTCCCCAGAGGCCAGAGGTGGCAGGAGAGGGGGCTGCAAGGTCCCAGTCCCGGTGCCACGCCTTCTGCAGAAGCAGGGAAGGGCAGGGGGCAGCACTGTCCCAGAGCCTCCGCAGAGGCAATATGGGGCACAACCATGGCGCCTCAAGTTCCCACGGCCCCTCCCCAGCCAGCCTGGCCCCCAGATTGCCGCCACCACCAGTGGGCAGGGGGAAGGGCCAGTGCTAAGGAGCAGCAAGCCCAGCTTCTGGTTGAGCGGCATCCCCCCTCCCCCCGACCCTCTGCTCAGCCAGAAGCTGGGCTTATGGTTCATGAGCGCAGCTGAGGTGACGTAAGCCTCTCCTGTCTCCGCAGTAGGCGGGTGATAAGGAGCAAGGGGTCCTGGACTGCAAGAGCCCCAGAATGTGAGAGGGATATCTGAGTGCCAGCTTAGGCCCGATCCCCGGGGAGTCCTGGACTGAGAGGGCACAGGCCACGCTGAGGGACCTCCCCCTCCAGTGCATGAATTTCGTGCAATGGGCCTCTAGTATATCTAATAAGGATCTAGTATCCACAATATAGAAAGATTTCTTGAATCTCTTACAACAACAACAATAAAAAAACCCAATTAAAAAATAGAGAAAGGCCCAGCCAGGCTCAGTGGTTGAGCCAGGAGGTCACAGTTCAATTCCTGGTCAGGGTACATGCCCAGGTTTCAGGCTCGATCCCCAGTAGGGGGTATGTAAGTGCAGGAGGCAGAGATTGATGATTCTCACTCATTACTGAAGTTTCTATTTCTCTCTCCATCTCTCTGAAGTCAATAAAAACATATTTTTAAAAAATAAGAAAGGACTTGAATAGATATTTCCTCAAAGATGTACAAATGGCCAAAAAGCACATAAAAATAAGCTCACCATCACTAACCATTAAGAAAATGCAAATCATAATTAAGTGCCACCCCAAACTCACTAGAATAGCGATATTAATCCATACTAATAAAAGGGAAACATGCAAATTGGTGTCACTCTGCTATGCCCACCAGCCAATCAAGATGAGTATGCAAATTAGCCCAACAAAGATGGCAGTTAATTTGCATATGCAGGTGCGGAGCAAAGACTGAAGACTGAAGACTGAAGAGACTTGGCTTCTCTGCTGCGGCCACAGAGGAGAAGCCTAGCCTCCAGGCTTGGTTTCTCCACTGCGGCCGGACCAAAGGCCTGGGTCCTGAGTGCTGGAGGAAAACCGGTGCTGGCAGCCAGGGGAAGGAAGGCCTACTGCACAAATCTTTATGCAATGGGCTTCTTGTCTCTCTCTATATAAAAGGCTAATATGCAAAGTGTCCCCTCAGGAATTTGACCAGGAGACTAGGAGTTCGATTGCTCGCTATGACGTTCACTGACCACCAGGCGGCAGCACAGAACGAAGCAAGTCCCCGACTGGCAGCCAGAAGGCCTTGATTGGCCCTGACCTCCGGCCAGGCTTAGTGACTGTTATAATAATGTTATGGTCATAAGGAAACCCCTCTAATGCGTGAAATAATTATTGTGTGAAATGTTTGCTGTGTGGAGACCCCAATACTTTGTAACTTCCAGATTGGTAACACCCCACTATCTTTTTTTTTAAAATATATTTTATTGATTTTTTACAGAGAGGAAGGGAGAGAGATAGAGAGTTAGAAACATCGATGAGAGAGAAACATCGATCAGCTGCCTCCTGCACATCTCCTACTGGGGGTATGCCCGCAACCCAGGTACATGCCCTTGACCGGAATCGAATCTGGGACCTTTCAGTCCGCAGGCCGACGCTCTATCCACTGAGCCAAACCGGTTTCGGCCACCCCACTATCTTGATGTGAACACTCTAAGCCCTTAAAGTGTAAAGGCCCTGCTCTTAGCATAAGGCACACTGTCTGGCCCACACTGATAAGACACAAGTTGTTTACTACCGGCAATATAAGCACCGGACCTTCCTTAGTCGACATCTCCTGCCTGATAAGAGGAAGACTCCACGTCGCTCCTTGAGACAAGCCCCTGACTGACTGCTCTGCTGTGTGAGTCTCAACCACCTGTGGCCGCCTGTCTGTCTTCGTCTGCGTCGTCCTTCTTTCGGTGTGCATTGCGAGGTGGCCTTTGCTGGAGCCTAGGACCCACTAGGAATAGGTAAATAAACCCTGTGTGATTGCATACTAATTCTGTCTTGTGTGTTCATGTGTTCTGGTTGGCTCAACTTTCTAGACATTGAAGTACCGGGGGATAGGCCATTATTGCTGACCCCTTGTCACCTGCATATGTCCCACTAAATCTAGGCAGAAAATTAATTAATTGGCACAAGTGTTGGCAGGGATGTAAAAATTGGAACTCTCATATTGTTAGTGGGATTGTAAAATGGTAAAACTGCGGAAAACAATTTGGTGATTCCTCAAAATGTTAAACGTACCATGTGACACAAAAATTCGACTCTCAGGTATTATCTCCAAAAGAATTAAAAACAGAGTCAGATATGTTTTATACTAATGTTCATAGAAGCCTTATTCACAATAGCCAAAAAGTAAAAACAACTAAGAGTTCATCAACAGATGAATAAATTAAACAAATGTGTTATATACATACAATGGAACATCATTCAGCCATAAAAGGAATGAAACACTAAGATATTCTACAACAGGAGTAAATTTTGAAAACATTATGGCAATTTAAAGAAGCCATACACAAAAAGTCACATATTATATACTACTATTCATATGAAATCACCAAAATAGGAAATTCATTGAGACAGAAAGATTAGTGATTGCCAGTGCTTGGAGGGAGGGAGATTAATGCATCACTGGGTAACGGTAACAGAGTTGTGTGTTTTTTTGAGTGATAAAAATATGCTGGAATTAGACAGTGGTGGTGGTTTCATAATACTGTGAATGTACTAAAAACTAGAGTTGTATAATTTAAAATGGTGACTGTTATCTCAATGGAAAAAAAAAATAGAAACAAGGAATCTGGCCTATTGTAAGTGAGTGTTCTGGTGAAGCCTAGTAAGAATCCAGCAGGGTCAGGTGCTGTTTCTGATATTGTTATAAAGACTATAGGTAAGTTATTTAGAAAATCCTTAAGGAAATTAGAGACCGTATCAGTAATTCCCACGAAATCAATAACAACAATGCAAGAATGTATACTCCAAAAGCAATGACAACAACAGAATTGTAGTAACAATAACTTCTTTTGGTATTACCTTATATCTGAATCTCATTCTATGTTTGAGTCTATGACCTAGCCTCGGTGCACCAGTCACACTTGGTCTGGGTTTTGAAGCAGGATTCAGGGCAGGATATATCCTGCCTGGCAGCAGTGGCAGTGATGTCATCAGGCTCTGATGGTCACAAACATGGGGTGTGAGTCACAACCTAGTGTTCAGCAACTGAGGTGACATTTCCCCAGGGGACGATTTCTGCACTGTTGATGTTGGCTACAGTCTAGAGTTTTCACTTTATTCCTGATCATTTTTCAGAATTGCTAGCAAATCCATGAGATATCTGATATCCTTTCAAAATATCCCTTTTCTGCTTAAACCAGACAGCGATAGTTTGTTGTTTCTGACAAATAACTCTGGCTGTGACAAGAAACTTTATTCAAGCCATCTAATAATACTAGATGGACTTCTTGAACCCTAGTCTGGGGCTAACTTCCTAAAGCTTTGAGGCCGTTGGTCTGGCATCCAGTGTCCCAATAGAATGCTTTCATCCTCAGAATTTTCCCCACAGTCATTTCTCACTAACATCTGTATGGGTCATTTCTTAAAGCAAATAATTCAACCAAATAATTTGACTCTATATATTCCACAAATACTTTGTGTTTTATTTATAATATTTACTTTCCCCTTTTATCTTTACTGGTCACATCCATCAAAACCCAAGTGAAATTTCTCTTCTTCAGAAAAATCTACTTAGCCCACTCTTTAAACTTGTCCTCTCCTATCTCAATGCTTGTTATAGATGCTGAATCCAATCTGAATCTACATTTCTACAGAACTGCTCTTATATGTCTTTATCTTTCCAGCTAGCATATTAACTCTGGAGTTTCTAAATTTCTTCAACAAGTTCTTCTTTTAACACTTTAGTGTACAGATAGATCTGCGCCCTACATTTGATATTTTTAATTTCCAATTATCAAGGACAATTGTTTTATTTTTTGGTCAATCCTCACCCGATGACATTTTCCCATTGACTTTTTAAAATTTCTTTACTGGTTAAGGTATTACAAATGTGTCCTCATCCCCCCATTAACCCCCAACCTTCCCCCTGCCCCCACACTCATGTTCTCATCCCCCTGTTGTCCATGTCCATTGGTTTGGCTTATATGCATGCATACAAGTCCTTTGGTTGATCTCCTCCCCTTACCCCCACCCTCCCCTCCTTTCCCTCTGGGGATTGATAGTCTGATCACTGTTTCTCTGTCTTTGGATCTGTCCCTGTTCATCAGTCTATGTAGTTCTCTATATTCCACAAATGAGTGAGATCATGTGGTATTTATCTTTCTCTGACTGGCTAATTTGACTTAGCATAATGCTCTCCAGGTCCCATTGATTTTTAGAGAGAGTGGAATGGAGGAGGAGAGGCAGAGAGAGAGAAACACATCAATTGGTTGCACCCTGCACGGGCACCAACCAGGGCAGGGATTCTAGGGATTGACACAACTGAGGTAAGTGTCCTTGACTGGAATCAAACGCATGGCCCTTCAGTTCAAGGGCCCACACTCTATCCACTGAGCCAAACTGGCCTGGGCAAGGATAATGGTTTCTGTATGAGCAAAGCTGTGTGTAATGATCTATCCAAACTGAAATCTAATTATGTCCCTATTGCCCATGAGATAAAGAGATAATCCTTGGTGTCACTTGAATGTCCATCCATGTCTAGTCCCAAAGACTTCTGTAGTCTTTTGTGGCCACTCACCCTCTTTACCTTGATGGGTTCTTGGAAAGCCATCTTTTAGCACATGTCTTCTTTCACCTATGTGGTTTTACTTTTTCACATATTTTCCTTTTCCTAATCATGGATATTTATTTCAAGACCTAGCTTAAAGTTCTCCTCTCTGAAGTATTTTCTTAACTCAAATAAAGTTGGTCAAATGGAGAGCAGGAAGCATACGTTGTGGTCCCAACTTGGACACTGTTTGTACCCAGGCTGGAGCCACCTAACCTTACTGGGTCTGTGTTTCTCCTCAGTATCATGCTTGTTCACATCACTCTGAACAAGTCACAGTGGGGAGACACTAATACGACAAAGAGCTCAGAAATATCTCTGTCTATAACTATTGTTTGTAAGTTTACTCAATATTCTTCATTTTTTGCAGTTAGAACCACCAACTAGCATATAACTTTGTAAGCCCTGGGATGCAATTTAATTCTGAAACCATGGGGAATGCGTCCCATAATACTCCCCCCACCCCTCCACACACACACACACACACACACACACACACACACACACACACACACAGGAAAGTGAACAGTCACAAGGCTAGAATGATCATGGGCCCCAGAGACTGGAAAAGAAGCTTATGTCTTACGGCTCTGACCAGGGAGAATAGGAATTTGGCAAGAGTAGAAAAGAAAGATGACAAATTTGGAAGCTGTGTGCATGAGTGCTAAGTGCCTGTGGGGAATACACAGTAGCATATTGCCTGTGTACTCTTTCTGGAGCAGTTGTTGCCAGCATGGGCAGACAAAGCCTATTTACTGAAGAGCATTGTTTCAGCTTCCCTACAGCTCTGTGACAGCACATCCAGGCTTCTGAGTCCACCTAAAGCTATCTACTCAGGAAGAATGGTCTGCAGCCTTCAATACACACCCTTTTCAGAACATGGAAAGACAAAACACAAAAGACTCTTGCAGAATAACCTCTGGTAAAATGAGACTGAATTCTGCTTTAAGTAATTGAATATGGCCTTTGTTACTGCAGGTTGGATGGATGCTGGGTATCTGGAAAGCAGAATAGGGGAGAAGATGAGAGAGGTAAAAATTTGTGATTAGGCAGACCACTGTATTTAGCTTGGCAGGGGGCAATATTAAAATAGTTTGTGAATTTTGCAAAGCATTCTGTAATATTTTTCATTAACACTCCCTTTAGCTTTAATGGTAGGTAATAACTGCTGACAGATGACAGCCATTGTAGTTGTCTGCTAGTACAGTTTATTCCATGGAAAGCAGAGTAAATGTGAGAATTCATTCCACTTAAAGTGGAATACCTGGGGTGAATCAATTCGGTGGGCAAAACATGAGCTCTGGAGGCTGGTCATGCAGTGGTCCCTTATGCTTTGTTTTTAATAACCTAGGTAATTTATTAACCTCAATAATTAGATGAAATGTTTCTGGGACTGGAATTCCCTCAGTGGTTATGGCATCCGTCTATCTGATCACTAAAGGGAAAGTGAACACACACACTCTGGCATACAGCATCTCTTAAAGCTTTTTCACATCATGCTATATGCTGGCATCTTGAGATCAGGGAAACTGACTACTTAACAAGCTCCCATAAATATATTCACAAAATTAGTATAAATCAAATCTTTTTTAATATAAAAATATCATTTTTATTGTTCTCCAAGGTCTCTCCCTCCTCTGCCATCATAATGACCAACAGAACTAGAAAACAAGAGCCGAGAGAACAGGAACCTTGCCTGCTTCGCTGTTTTCTCTTTACCTAATGGCTAACAGTCTTTGGCACATTAGAAGCACTCTATAAATATCAGTTGGATGAAAGAGTACCCCATAATAAGCAATGTGATATTCTATAAATGGACATGGAAAAACAACTGTGCGAAAGTGATCTTCCCCAGATTTGAAGGTTGTTTGACTTAATTATCTCATCTAGTGGTGAAGTCTTTTTTCTTCTGGCCTCTGGCCAGTTAGATCCACGTTTTCACTAGCGGTAATTCTCAGAATCATGTGTCCTCCCAACGACATTTCCATATGTCCAATAAGATGAACACTAATATACAGAAAAACATACCAGAATAATATTGAAAATTTCTGTATCTGTTAACTATATCTTATTTTTGTTTGGGAAGAAACTTTTGAGATCTCTACTGAAGTAACGTGCCCCTGATCAGGTTTCCAGCCATTTAGTTCCTTCATATCCTAGTTGAGTACTATGCCTTTTAACTTTTTAGAATAACATAAAAACAAAGGAAACAGCAGTAAAAACAATCTTTTTATTTAAAGTAAAAATATTTACCAGGACCCCTCTACCCCCCTTAAAAAAAAAGCTGCTGGAAGAATGAAATATCTGGAAATGGAGTAAAATCTGGGAAATTAAAAAGACTTAGATATTGTTTGGTTTGGGTGGGAGTGGGTAGATTATCAAACTTTAAAAACATTGCAGCCCTCTGAACTTCATCATTCAGATCATGGGCCAGACATCAATTAATTCTAAACCCTGTGATCAAAACAAAAGCAACTGACACATTGTCTCAATTTACTTTTTGTTGTTGTTGTTGTTTGGGAGTAATAGGTAAACCTTCTGATGCTCTGTGGGAGCAGGCAGGCTGGGTAAGGCCTGACAGGACAGAATTCAGCCTCCAGGTTTCTGGGCCAGTCTTTGCTACTTTGTAGAGGCCTGGCCTAAGTGCATAGTCCTGCAAGCCTAGACCTCCCAGTGACAGACAGAATTTTGCAGATTCTTAAACCACACTAGCATTCATTGTGAAAATTTTACAAGGGACAGAATATACAAGAGCCCTGATACAAATGAAGCAAAATCATGTCTGTCTACCTGGTTGATTACATTGACAATAGACAGCAAAATGACTCCATTTACAGCTCTCCTCATTCTACTTGAAATTTAGTCCTAATGGTCTATGCTTTTTGGAGCAGCTCTTCAAAGCAGAAAGAACAGGAAATAATCTACTGAGCATACTTCCTTTTTTTTCCCTGCTTTATGCCCTTTGGTAGCTATGCTTACTTTTGTTTTCCAATAGTGATAACCTTGAAAAAGATAAAAAATGACTTCTCAGACTGAAGCCAAGCCAAAGATAAACTGAGGCCACAGACTGCATGATTCATCACTCTAATGGCCAGACTCCTAGAAAATGATATTGTGGATAAGTTTTGAGGAAGTGGCCAGTGATGGAAATCACAAAGCTTTCACGGCATGTAACAGAGACTTGATCTAGAGCAGAGCTCCTTAAACTTTCTTGTGCAAAAGACTCACCTGGAGTTTTGTGAAAGTACAGGCTCTGATTCAGCAGCTCCGGGCCCAAGAGTCTGCATTTCTAACTTGCTCCCAGGTGATGCTGATGTTGCCGGTTCCCAGACATCCTTTAGTTAGCAAGAGTCTAAAGTAGCAATTTTCAACCAGTGTGCCATGAGAGTTTTTAAAACATGCAATACCTGATTATTTAGTGAGGGACATTGACCTCTTTCCCTTAGATTGTCAAATTAAAAAAAAAATGACAACAGCCAACACAATAGCCATCCAGTGTGAATGAATCAACATTATACCTATTTTTGTCATCAGTTCATTAAAAAATATATTTTTGGTGTGTTGCAGAATTTTAGTAATTAGTTTATGTGTGCCATGAGATGATAAAAGCTGAAAATCGCTGGTTTAGAGACATACCTCTAGGATTTACTAATTTGTGTTCAAAGCAAGCACTTAAACTCTGGGAAAATCAAGTTTATTTCTAAATTAGGGTTAATAATATCAATAAACTGAATGCCTATCTCATAAGGATGTTGTAAAAAAAATCAAGAACTACATGAGTTTATATGTGTATGTACATGTATATAGCATATATTATAATGCTTTATATAAATACTAGAGGCCCAGTGCACAAAATTCGTGCGGGGGGGTGGGGGGGGCTGTGTCCTCAGCCCAGCCTGCACCCTCTCCAATCTGGGATCCCTCTCGCAATCTGGAACTACTGGCTCGTAACCGCTCACCTGCCTGCCTGCCTAATGCCCCTAACTGCTCCCCTGCCAGCCTAATCTAACTGCTCTCCCCTCCTAGCCTGATCCCCCTAACTTTCTATCTGCTCTCCACTCCTTGCCTGATCCCCCTAACTGCCTAACTGCTCTCACCTCCTGGCCTGATCCCCCTTTCTATCTGCTCTCCCTTCCTCTCTCCACCCTTCGGATCCCTGGCACAGGCCTGCTGAGAGCTCTTTCTCCACTGCCCCTGTCCTGATAGGTCATTATGTGACAGCATCCTGGACTATTTGCATATTCCTCTATTGTTAGTATGACTAGAGGCCTGCTGAACAACATTCGTGCATTCATAGGGTGGGGAGTCCCTCAACCCTGCCTGTGATCTTTCACAGTCCAGGAGCCCTCAGGGGATGTCCAACTGATGGCTTAGGCCCGCTCACTGTGGGGAGTGGGCCTAAGCCATCAGCTGGACATCCTTAGCGTTGCTGCCGAGGTGGGAGAGGCTCCCACCACCGCTGCTGAGCTCGCCAGCCGAGAGTATGGCTTCTGGCTGAGTGGCGCTCCCCCTGTGGGAGCACAATGATCACCAGGGGGCAGCTCTTGTGTTGAGCGTCTGCCCCCTAGTGGTCAGTGTGCGTCATAGCGACCAGTTGTTCTGTTGTTTGATCGATGTGCATATTACCCTTTTATTAGATAAGAAGATTACGGATTAATCCCTACTCCATATCTATTCTTTATCACTATCATAATTATGAAAAGGGTAATTGGGAACCCCTTCCACACTTAACCTTTTGTGATTTCTTTCTAAAACAGCCTCTACTGTTCCCATTAACAGGATTTTTATCTGACAAAAACCCAGGAGGAAAGTGATTGGCAGATGAGGGGCAGTGGACACAAGCAGACTTTCCCTGACCACAAAGACCATCACACTTCACATGGGAAATTTCAAGATACAAAGCTCTTGGGAAATCTTAACCTTAGCGACATTAGAATTGCCATATGATTGTTGTTGCAAAAGAATGACTAGATAAGAAAGACTGGAGATTTTAAAAACAGCTGAGAAGCAAATGAAAGTAAAACAAAATAGCGCTCCCTTGGTATTAAGATGTTATGAACTGAACAAGCACCGCTGTTGTGTTCAGCTGAGCTTTGTGCTTCTATCTATTTCTCTAACTTCCATGAGCAGAATCGGGTTCTGAAATCATGGTCATCTGTCCAAGTTTCTGATTTGTTTTCTCCTTGAAACTGAGCATCTAGTGTATGGGTTATGTTGACAAAGATCACCCCTTCTCTCTCTCTCATCCAATGTGGTTAGCTCCTAACTGAAAATCTTTCCTGTAAGAAACCAGAATGCATAGTTGAAAGAAATCCTGAATCTTTATTTTTCAATTGCAAAGAGATTAAATACTTTTCCTTCAATTATCAATTCAGTTTTTAATTTGTTTATTGTTTAACGTATTATGTAAGTTTCCTTTTTCCCCCATTGACTTCTCCCCAGCTGCCTCCACCCCCCAGCACATGTCCTCACCTTCCCACCCTCAAGTCTGTGTCCACTGGTTATTCTCATATGCATGCATACAAGTTCTTTGGTCAATCTCTTACCCACCCCACCCCCAACCTTCCCTCATAGGTTGGACAGACTGTTCGGTGCTTCTATGACTCTGGTTCTATTTTTGTTCATCAGTTTATGTTGTTCATTATATTCCACAATTGAGTGAGATCATGTGATATCTATCTTTCTCTGACTTATTTCACTTAGTATAATGCTCTCCAGTTCCATCCATGCTGTTGCAAATGGTAAGAATTCCCTTTTTTACAGCAATGTAGTATTCCATTGTGTAGATGTGCCACAGTTTTCTAATCCACTCATCTGCTGATGGGCACTTAGGCTGTTTCCAATCTTAGTTATTGTAAATTGTGCTGCTATGAACATAGGGGTGCATATATCCTTTCTGATTAGTGTTTGTTTTCTTGGGATATATTCCTAGAAGTGGGGTTACTGGGTCAAATGGAAGTTCCATTTTTAATTTTTTGAGGAAACACCATACTGTTTTCCACAGTGGCTGCACCAGTCTGCATTCCCACCAGCAGTGCAAGAGGGTTCCTTTTTCTCCACATTCTCACCAGCACTTGTCGTTTGTTGATGATAGCCATTTGAGATGATACCTCATTGTTGTTTTGATTTGCATCTCTCGGATGATTAGTGACTTTGAAGAATTATCAACTCTTTAAGAGAACTGCAATACTGTTGAAGGCTGGGCAAGTTCAAACAGTAAAAGGAACTTAGTCATTGACTTGAATGTGACCAGACAAGAACAGATGTTAACAAAGCTCTGAAAATAATGATAAACTTTAGATACTTTGATTCAGAAGAATATGTTTGGAGATATAATGAACAAGTTTGAATTATCAATAGGGTTAAAACAGGAATGACCTTCTGTGTCATGTTTCAGGGCAAAATCTTTATGAATGGAGAATCTCCTGAATCCATATAACTATAGAACTATTAGCGGTGAAAAGGCACCAGAAGGTTACCAGCAATTGGATCTCGGTTCAGCAACCTTGGTACTTGAATTCTGGTTAAGAAATAATTCAGAGGCAAGACTCAAATACAAGAAAAAGTTTATTTAGAAAGCCACAGAGGTAGAAGTGAGCCAGCTGGGCTGCATGGGCTCAGGAAACAAGTTACAGAGGCAAAAAAGGGCCCTTGGAACTTAGGGGAAAGAAAGCAAGGGTCTATGTGCCTGGAGTGAAGGGGGGGGAGGGGGAGGCTTGGGCATGCTTTAGAGCAGTGGTTCTCAACCTTCCTAATGCCGCGACCCTTTAATACAGTTCATGTTGTGGTGATCCCCAATTTCATTGTTACAAATTGAACATAATTAAAGCATAGTGATTAATCACAAAAACAATATGTAGTTATGTGTTTTCTGATGGTCTTAGGCGACCCCTGCGAAACAGTTCTTCGACCCCGAAAGGGGTCTCGACCCATAGGTTGAGAACCGCTGCTTTAGAGAGAGCACTTGTGCTGGGAAAAGAAGGGAGTGGGGATTTTAGAGGAGGTCCCAGGGGAAGGTCTCAATAGACTATTCATCAGCTTTCCAGGTTTCAGTGTCATGGTCTGCACTAGGTCAGGGGGAAGAAGAGGGTCCAAACTGCATGGCCAACAATATACTAGGGGATGGAAGGTCACCCTGAGGGTGAGGTACCCCTCTACAATTTGTTGGAAGACACCGGGGCTTTCCTCCTGGTGACCTTCAACACCTGGCCCACAATCCTTGCTCTGCTCATGCCTGTCTAGCTGCCTACTTAGAATTAAACAGACTGTCAAACTGTGTCCAACTGTGTCAAACTGACTTAACTCTTGACCAGAAAGGTAAGGCTGTAAAGCAATAAAAGTTCACTCTTTGCTTCAGGGAATTTCTGTGAATCAATTTATGGGAACAAATCATTTGCTCATCTGGGTAAATAGCTTTTCTATCAGGATAAATAAATTGTTCCCTTGGGCAAACAGCTCACTTATCCAACAAAGAATTTCTTTATCAAGATTGACTTTAAAACCATCACCTCACAGTGCTCATCAATCTTAAAATATCATGTAAATATACGTTATGCAAATCTACAATTTCTTGCCTTGACAGATCTTCCTTAACTGACAAAACCCTTCAAATATCTTTCCCTGAACTTTCTCTTCTGAGACACTATTAAGGCTTTTTTAGGGTTGTATCCTCCAGGGCTGAAGTCGGCCAAATAAGCAGGCTTGCTCCATCTGTACATTTTCTGTGTTCTCTAGGGCAGCAGTCACCAACCAGTGGTCCGTGGAGTCTGAAAGGTTGGCAACCGCTGCTCTAAGGGAGTCCAGGCTTGACTCTCACCCTGTTCCTCCAGGTGCTGCTACTGACACCATTGTAAGGTAATTTTTCCTCTGCTGAAAATCTCCAAGATAGGCAGGACAGATGAAAGACTAAGCATAATGAATGGGTCAAGTGAGGGGTGGCATGATCCTGTTATCCTTGTCAGATATCCTTATGAAAAAGTTGGTCTAAAATTAGAGAGTGATAATTCCTCCAACTTATTTTTAAGGCAGCTCAGACAGGTGTTAATGTAAATAATATGTAGGATTTTCTATAAAATAAAAATTTTCATATTTTTACCCTATAATTGACAGAAAACAAAACCCTCAAAATGTCAGATTCCTAAACATTTAGCCATGCTTATTGTAAATTTACAGAGCCCGAATGTATGCCTTCTCTTGAGCTAGCATGTCAGTGAATGCTGTCATGGCACCCAGGCCAGAGAGAATTGTGATCTCTGAGCCTGACATGAAGCCTTGAGAACAGGCAATGCTGTCTCTTACACAGAAATGAAAGCCAAGCAGCAATGGAAAAACGACGTCAGCTGATCCTGACACTATTGTTTTTAAGACCAGTGCCTATCATTATTTTTTCCTGGCATTTTAAGACGCTCCACAAATATCGTATAAATACTACCTAATGCAAAGCCTGACCTTCTGCTTAAAATACAACTACTTATGAGATTTATTTTTTCTGCCCCCATTTTCCCTTCTTTTGTGCTGTCCACGTATGGTTATTTATTTAGACCACATCTACTTCCATCAAAATGATTTGAGCCAACTTACAACAGAAGTAAAAATAAAATGAGGCCAAAATGTGCATCCCATTAGGAGTAAAATATGGGCTGCATACACTTCTCATAAAATTTGTGGCGGTATTTACTGCCCCTTATCTCTCCAGTCCAATATGCTTAGCATCTAATTGCAAATCTTTCTTCTTAGAACATTCTGCAGAGTTGAAGGAAATCCTGAGTCCAAACTTCCAAATCCAAGGAAGCAAAACTTTTCTTCTTCCTTTGTCAATTCTCTGACAGAACTTCAACTCCATTGAAGGTGTCAGACTATTGATAAGGACTTTAATTCAAAAATGCAAAACACACACACACAGTCAATCAATTAATCTATGTAATTACTTTTCCCTATTTCCACTTACAGTAGATCATTTAATTCAAAGTGTGGCAGACTTTTCTGGAAAGGAACAGATAGTAAATATTTTAGGCTTTGCAGACCATATGGTGTGTGCTGCAACTACTCAACTCTGCTGTCATAGCACAAAAACAGCCAGAAAATATGTAAAGAATGGATGTGACAGTGCTCTATTAAAACTTTAGTCACAAAAAGAGGTGGAGAGCTGAATTTGGTTCTTTGACTTCAGGTTGCTGACTCTTTTTTCTGATGTTTTCCATTACTTCAATCTAGGGTCAGAGTAAAAGGGTAAGCTGAAATGAAACAGATAAGAAATATTCAAAGTGGACAAAAATAGTTATTGGCTGTACTCTTTCTTTGCTGATTGTTGGATAGACTGTGTTTTCATTATTCCTGTAGTAGTAGGCTAAATAGTAGCCCCAAAGAAATGTTCCATTCTAGTCCCTGGAACCTACAAATAATATTTTGTTTGCAAAAAGGGTCTTTGCATTTGTCATTAGGTAAAGGATCTTGAAATGAGGAGATCGTCCTGGATGGTCTCTGTAGATCTTAAATTCCATCACAATTAGCCTTAGAAGCAGAGGGAAATTAGACAGACACGCATAGGACAAAGTAATGGAGGCAGAAATTGAAAGAATGTGACTAACAAGCCAAGGAAGTGCCAACAGTGACCAGAAAGAAACCAGAAGCAGCAAAGAACAGACCCTCCCCTGGAACCTCCAGAGGCAGTGTGGCCCTGTGAAACTGATTCAGCCCAGTGAGGCATGTTAAACATCTGACCTTCAGAACTGTGAGAAAATACATTCCCATTGTTTTAAACCATCCAATTTGTGGTATTTATTTTGGCATCCACAGAAAAGTATGTGTATGTGTGTGTGGTGGGGGTTAGGGGAAATGTGCACAATGTCCTTTGAGATTTTACAAATAGAGCAGTATGGCATGCACTTCTTCTGGAGGTCTCATGTAATTTGCTGAATTCAATTTATATGTTAACTCATCATGTTGGGATACTTGTAGCATGTATGATATTAAAACTTCACATCTGTCCATGGTGAAATCTTGGGCTCTTGATTTTCACAAAAGATTTTTCTTCCTTCTGAAAGATCCTAGAAAATGATTTTTTTGTTTTCTTTTGTTTTTAAAAAATATATACATTTTTATTGATTTTTACAGAAGAAGGGAGAAGGACAGAGAGATAGAAACATTGATGAGAGAGGAAGTCATTGACTGACTGCCTCCTGCAAGGCCCCCACTGGAAATTGAGCCCACAACCTGGGCATATGCCCTGACTGGGAATGGAATTGGTGACCTCTTGGTTCCTGGATCGATGCTCAACTGCTGAGCCACACCAGCTGAGCGATGATATGTTGCTGTTCATGGCAATGACTAGAGATTTTCTACCTCTTTATGTTGGATGAAGCAAGTCTTTTAGAAACTTTAGTTGGTACATTGTTCTTAGTTCTAGCAGTCTCTCTTATGCAGTCTCCCAGGATACAGCTACTACTCCTGGATGGATGTTAAATAACAACACCCCCTAAAGTGTTCAGGCCTTTATCTAGGTCTAACACCCCCTTGCACTGCCACTGAGTTAGCTTGTACAATAACCGTTTTGATTATGCATTCTCTGTTATTTCTGAGAAAGTAATTTCACCATTTTTTTCAAATCTGACTATATGTTTCTGATTTTCTATTTTTTTTTTAAATCCAGGATTACTTTGTGTTTAGAGCTAGAAGGGGGTCTGTGCTACTTTAAATCTTTCATGTTGCTTAAGATATTTCATAGCAACTCTAGATTCAAACAGCCAAGAGCTCTAAAGAGGATCTCTCAGCTAACATTTGAAAATGAGCTGTGACTCACAGGCAGCATAAGCACTGGATGTCAAGGCAGGATGATGAGTGAGAAACTGGGCAGTGGGAAATAGTGCAGCTGAGAAACATCGGGAGGGAAAGCAGAACCATGATATACATGAGTGGTCTGTGCACAGCACCAGCATTACCTGGGAGGTGTTATAAATGCAGAACCTGTGGCCCATCTTGGATCCACTGAATCAGAATCTGCATTTAACCACCTTTCCAGGTGACTTTTCTAATTCATATTCAGTTTCAAAAAACACTTGTATAGCATCCTGCTTGAAAGTACAGACTTGGGATTAAGAAAACTGAGTGAGAATACTCAATTAATACTTATTAATCATGTAAACTTTAGAGAAGATACTGAAATTCTAAAGCCTTAGTTTCCTCATTTGTTAAATTAGACCAATAATATCTACTTCATGCAATTTTGCAAAGATTAAATGAAATGATATATGTAAAATACTCTGGTACATAATTAGGAAAATGTTACTTTGAAAAGAGAGTTAATCTGTCTGAAATTAAATATAACGGTTCAAAAATAAATAAAGCCTTCTTTAAAAATGGGGGTGATATAAACATTTATTTTATTAACAACTATTATTTTCATGACTCAATAATTTATTATAATTCAACAAACTTGTAGTAATCACCTCCAGAATACCAGATATTATAGTAGACATTAGGGTAGTTAAATATTAATAGAATGTGGTCCTTGCTTTGGGGAGCTTGCTATGTTAGTGGAGAAGACAGTCAATTAAGATTATGGATGCTTAAATTGAGTCTTAAAGTATTAGTAGGACTTTACTGAGAAGAAAAGGGGAAACCCATCCCAGGAAAAGAGAAACCTATTTTTACTATCAAATTTAGGAAGGGAATATGAGAGTCTATGAAGATCCTCAAACAACACAGAACATAGGGAGAGCCAATGTATCAAATTTCACTAGTAAATAAGAGTAAAAATAGAACACATTTATGGAGTAACTAGTATTCTGTCTTTCTGAAACTTTGATGTGACAGAGCCACTTCTAAATATTGCATAGAAATTTACACAGAATTTACATTTCATCCTCCCAGTTACTGTATGAAAGTGATACTATTAGGGTTTCTTTTCACAGATGAAGATGCCGACTTAAAAAAAAGGCCAAGTCAGAAGCAGTCAGGCTCCAGGGTCTATTCTAGGTAAACTATGGACACTGCCTTTTTATAGATAATATAGCTTAAAAAAACTTAAGCCTTTAACTGATACATGTAGACATTCTTAAGGATTCTTAAACCCTTCTTTCTCCTCACTGTCCCCCTTGCTCTCCAGTGAAGCAGAGGGCATTTATCAGCAACAGCACTATGTAAGATTTTACCAACAGTCCTATAGTCACGGGATCGATAGCAATGGGAGTCTCCCAAGAAAACTATTGGGAAACAACATGTAGGCTATCATCTGGAGATTATGTTAAGATGGAAATTTTAAACCATGTCTAATTCCAAAACAAGAAAAAGCTGGGAGTTTAGCCCAGAAACGTGAGGGGATAGTAACAGTTCTTAGAAATCTGTATACTTTTCTACTGAAGAAGTTTTTATCTATTTATGACATTCAATAAATTAGATCCAGGAAAACAAGTAGAAATTCTCTCATTTAATAAAATTTTAATAATCAAAACTATCCAGAAACTAGAGTAATTTCCTAAGGAAGTATTCTTGCCAGCATGTATTGGGTGCCAAATGGACCAAAAAAAAAAAAAAAGTCAAATAGGGCATTCAAATACCTCTTACAGAAAATATTTTAAGATCCATTTATATCACTTTTTATTATATTGAATTATATACAATTAAAAATTGGCTAAACAGAAGTTTGTTTCTGTCATTTAAAAACATCTCAGACAGGCAGCCAGCCTGGAGCATGTATGACAGCTCAGCCAGCAGAACCCCAGACTCCCCTCTAATCTACTATCTTCAAAGTCACCTCCTGTCCAGTATGACGGCTGGAGCTGCTGCCCTTGCATCCACAGAGCAGGAATCAGGAAGGAGAAAAGACAAAGGCAGTGTATCCCTAGCGGAATCAGGTCCCTTAGGGATCCTTCCCGGGAAGACATCCTCAACCTTTCTGCCATTTGTTATAATTTAGTCACATAACCATACCCTAGCTGCGGGAATCTGGGAAACAAACTCATTAATAACCTCAATCAAATCATGATTCTTCCACTGAATAACACAGGCAGACTATATATTGAGCAAGCAACCAGTAGCCTCCACCATGCCCTTCAACCTGAAAATTCTCCCACTCAGCCCTCTCTTTTCTTTCCGCTTTCCTTTTGCTCCATTCACTCAAAAACCATGAAGTTCACTGTGCCAAGCACAGTGCACGGCATTCGCGGAAACACATACACAGGTAAGTTATAATTCTCAGGGGTGTTTGATTCTGAGGAATTCTTAGTCGCACCACAGAATTCACGAGGGAGAGTACTTCCTCTCCTGGATTTTTTAGTTATCTCATATATTCTCTAATTTTTTTTAACCGTCCCTACTATATTAAGAGTTTCAAATAAACATCTCAGGCTCCCCTATGTTTTCTCCTTTGAGTTTCAGACTCATAAAACCAACGACTTGCTGGACTTACCAATTTAATCTGAATAGGGCATCTCAACCACAGCCGGACAAAAAAATTAAGTGAATTCTTCAACTCCGAGCCCGAAGGAGCCCGGGTCGCGTCGGGAGGGTGCACCACGCACCACAGCAAAGAGATTTCAATAGAGTCAGGAACTGGCTAACCTGAGCTGAAAAGGCCAGAGGAGGGCACCGAGGAGACCGAGGAGACACACAGACAGTACCTGCCGGGAGCGGGCCCACCGGGCCGGAAGGCGAAGGCAGGCCGTGGGCCCTCGGAACTTACCAGCTGCGACCAGAACTCCTGCAGCTGGGAGGCCAGGCGTGAAGCGGGGGCGCGCGGGGCCTGTTAGAATCCTCCGGTTGCACAGCAGAGGGGCCCAGCCGGACCCAGGCTTCCCAGGCAGAGCGCTGCCACTGGTGCCCTTCAGGGGGTAGGAGGAGGTTGCTGTTGTGCAGCAGCCCTCCCTCAGCCACAGTCCTGCCCTCCGTGGGTTTAGTGACCCACAGTCCGGAAACACGACATGGAAGAATCCAGAAGGAAGGAGTTCATGCGTTTCGAATTGCGCGCTGCGAGGAGTAGCGCACTCAAATCTCCGAGTCCTGTTGCCTCCGGTGAACGTGACGTGGCGTGACGTGACGTGACCGGCGCCTGCGTCCAGCGTCCTCACGCTCTAGCCACGCCCCCTGCCTCAGTCACCTGCAGCTGTGCTGGCAGCCAATTGACCACTGTGGTCTCGCGGTGCTTCTGTTCGAGTAACTTGTGTTTTACTTAGTCATGTCTCACCTCCCGCCGTCTCATCACGCAGACATCATCTCACGTCATCGCAAGAAGGGTGAGTACAGTTACAATGAAATATTTTGAGAGAGACCACATTCATGTAACTTTTATTACAGTAGAGTGTGGTAAGGATTCTGCTTTATCATTAGTTGTTAATATCTTACTGTTCCTAATTTATACAAGTATCATAGGTCTGTATATAAAAGAAAAAACACACGCGTGTATATAGGGTTTGGTAGTATCTGAGATTTCAGGCTTCTACTGGGGATTCTTGGGACATATCCTCTTGGGCTACATGCTTCAGAGAAGGAAAAAAAGAGAGTGAAAAAAAGTGTGCAGACAGAAACAGCAAGCGAGTCAGGAAAGGGCAAGGCTCTGATTCCCTTCTCTGCCCGACTTTTATTTCCTTCCGGCCCCTCGTAGAGGGGGCCAGTTGACAACCGAGAACCGTAGGTAGCAGACTTGCAGCCCAGCTCCATGAACCAGCTCAGAGGATCGAGTTAGAGCTGAGAGACAACAGCTTAAAGTTTTAAGCCTTAAACCAATGCAGTCCACTTGTTTGGCTAGTCAGCATGCATACACACTTCTGCACACATTGAACTTACATACATTAGCAATCATACATTTTTGCTTTTGCTTAATTGGATGCACTATTACCTTTTATAAAATGAAGACTTGTTTATCCTCTTCCAAAAAATGAAAAACAGAAAACTCTGTCCCAGTACTAGTTAAATCATTTTAATTTCCTCCTAATATTATACCCCTCAGTTCTGATGCATCCCCAAATCTCTCTTTTCTCTTTTTCCTCCTCTCCGTCTTGACCGCTATTGGCTCTGCTCAGGTGGGAATCCGCTTTGATGTGAGCTGGTTCAATAGTCTTCAAATGCTCCTTCCTAACTCTCATTTATTTTATAAGATCTCTAAACCATGTGGCAGAATAATCTACAAGCATTGTAAATTAAGCTGGGTGTTTTTTTTTATTTAGACCCCCAACAATGCCTGAAAGGTTAATTTTGGTGGTGCGTGGACAGGCTGAATAGCCATGTCAGATGGTGAAAAAAGAAAAATTGAATGTATGTAAGGAAAAGGGCTTGGGGAACGGGGATATCCAAAAGGAAGGGCTCAATAGCACTGAGCCAAAGGGTATTGGGTCCATGAAGGCAGCAAAAATATATTTAGGACAGTGAAACAATGAGGGGCATAGAAGAAGCAACAGGGAAGCCTAGACTGTGCTGCTTTGGTTCACTGAAAAGTCAGAGAAAAGGGGGCCTTAGAGACAGGGACGGGGTTAGCCTGGGATGAGCTGCCACTGCCCATTGCTCCGCTGGCTGCGAGTCTCATTGGGTCCCTTCGAAGTTGGGGGGAATACATGCCTGTGGGGGAAAGAGAGGGAGAAGAAGGGAATGGCATGGGTATGCTCTTGGAAGAAGAGTGTGCACTATGTCCTTTGTTATGAGTGTATTTATTATCTCTTTCTTGCAGGTAGAAATCTTATGAATCTTAGAATATTCATCAGCTTTCCAGGTGTGCTCTTTCAGGGTCATGGTCTCCACTGATTGGTTGGTGCCAGGGCAGGGGATCATTACTCAATGTAGCTGGTCCTGAGGAAGCCACTGCGTCACGTGTTTGATTTTGGGCCTGGAGCTAAAATACAACTGAAGCCTGGATGTTACCGTTAGGGAGGAAGAGGTCCAGATATCTAAACTGCCTGACCAGTGATATGAAAGATCAGGGGTCCAAACTGCATGACTGATGATATGATTACCCTGAGGTGAGGTTCTTGTTTTCCCAGTTTTGCCCCTGGCTAGGCATCCAGGGCAGAAAGCCATGGAGAGTTTTTGTACTTGGCCCATCGTCCTTGCTCTGGGGGTTCAACTCTGCCCCTTTGCGTCCTTCAAAATAGCATTGAAACCCCTAGTTGGCCTTCAAGGCTTTTCATTAGGTGACCACAGGGAGGTTTCTCAGCCTCAGGTCTCACAGTTAATATTTAGGTCTTGCAAAATTCCTCAGCATTGTTACTCTCCATCATATTTCACTGCTCCACGGCTTTGCTTTTGTTTCCACCCTCCTCTGTGTGGGAAGCCCTTCCTACCTCTCTTCACCAGGCTACTGTTTTTCAGGACAGCTGAGGCCTTTTCTAACCCTCAGCCGCCAGGTGCAGCTCCTTTATGCTCTCCTCACATCTCCATCCTTTCACTTTCCTTGTTAACTAGTGATACAATGTGAGGAGTCTTTTATTCCCATTAGACTGTAAGTGCTTTCAGAGCAGAGGTGATGTCTTTTTTTTTTTGCCATATGTTGCTGGCAGGTAACTCAGAATTTGGCATAAAACATGTATTCCATTTGTTTATCTGTGGGCGTGAAATTCGTTCAACCGATCCCCCATGCAGGTGACTGTCTCCCTGAAAGGCACCTTACATAACGTTAACTCATGTTCAAAAGTCAAATAGTTTGTCCCCTTTCCCTGAAGTGCAACATAAACGGGTTTGGCTTAGAAGTGATATGGAAAGTTCAAACATTTAACCTTGACTTTGAGCAGGAGGCAGCATGCTAATTAGTAAGGGTGCCCCTGGGGCTCCCGCTGAATGCCCTTTGCCTTTTGAGAGAGCGGGAGGTGTTGTCCAGCATTTATTCCAGTGGAGCCAGAAACCATAGCTTTCCTTTCTCAGCCACAGTTTGAGTCCATTGGGCCTTTTTCGGTGATTGAATTGGAAGGAGGGGCACTTTACAAACAGGAGGAAACATTTTCCCATGTGTCATATAATACGGAGCAGTGAGGCTAGGGTGCGATTTCTGGACCAGGAACTGGTTTACCTGGGTCTGCTTTTCATCTCTGCCCTAAACTAGCCTTCAGTCATTCCCTCTACTTCTCCAGGCCCCCTTTCAGGTGAGAGGAAAGAATGATCGCTAAGGCTGATGAGTGACTTTACGTTCTTTGTTAGATGCCTGTAATTTTTAAAATGTGTGTTTAATTGAAAGGTCCAGAAAGTCACAATCTGCAGAACTAAATTCTAGTGACTGAGTTCTTTGTTAAATTAAATCTTTATTTTTGAAAAAATTACATGTTCTTCTCCCCCCCTCCCCTCCCCCCGCCCCCCCCCACATTGACCCTTTTTAGCCCATCCCCCCTTCCCATCCCAGGCCGTCACCACCCTATTGTCCTCATAACCCATGGACACAAAACAATAGGGTGACTGTGTTTTTATGTTAAAGAGCAACAGGAATTAAGGTCATTGACTTGGACCCCAGGATTTATTAGGTTGCTCAGTGTAGCCTGAGTTTTCTCCAAACAAACAAACAAAAAATTACTATTGGGCTTGTTAGCACCCTGACCGTACTCTACACCTGAGTACTAGAAATTCACTTTCCCTTTTGCCTCTGGAATAATGAGAGGTTGGCACTGTTGATCAACCTGCTAGAAACTCTACTGAAAAATAGACTCACTTTAAACAATAAAAAAAGACCCTCTTTTTTATGTTTGCAATTTTACTCATTTTCAGATGCATTTGCAGATGTGCTCAAAGATAATTATATTTGTCACCTGCTAAGGGTTCTTAAGAGCGGAAGCCAGCCTTCACTCCCAAGCTTTCTTCCTAAACAATAGTTTGTGGTCTCCTTAAAGGCCAGCTGGCTGGCTTTACGTGCAGTGCATAGTTTCAAATTTTGCCATTCACAAAGAGATCAATTAAATACCTATATCTCCCTTCAAGTCTACAAAAGACTTAATAAAACAACAAAATCTTATCTTAAGTCAATACTCATAAAACCCTACAGATCACAGTGTGGGGGGGCTCTTTTTATTTGATATAGGAGGACAAAAAGACAAACTTTCAAGTGGCTCACAGCATAAATAAATGCTATTAACAATGTGAACCAAGGTTTGCAGATGCATTTTCAGGTGTGTTCAAAGGCAGTGATCATATTTGTCACCTGCTACAGGTTCTTAAGAGCAGAAACCACTCTTCACCCCTAAGCTTTCTCCTAAACAACAGTTTGTGGTCTCCTTAAAGGCCAGCTGACTGGCTTTACTTGCTTAGTTTCCAATTTTGTCATTCAGAAAGAGATTGATTATATTTTTATTTCTCTTTTTAAGTCTACAAAAGGCTTAATACAATCACAAAATATCTTAGATTAATACTCATAAAACCCTACAGATCATGGGGCTGGGGAAGCTCTTTTTATTTAATGTATGTAGGGGAAAAAGACAAACTCAATAGTGTTTCAAAGGCGTAAATAATTACTCTTAACAATGTGAACCAGGGTTACTTCTATCACCTTTGAAAGGAACCAAGAGGAGGGAATAGCAGAATTGAAGCATGAAAGCAAACTGAAGATCAGATGCAAAGCTGTAATGGGGGTGGAGAGGCCAGAAGTATTGGCTGGGGTGGTTTTGATATTTCTAAGTATTTTTTCTGGTTGAATTATAACAACTTTTTAGAATGTTCAAAGTAGATCTGAATAGACCATGAGATGAATAAATTATTTCATGATTATATATTGTATGTTTGTTTGTGAATGTGTCCTGTATACATTTCTTCTCTCTTCTTTTGTTTTCCCTCCACTGTTGTTGTTGTTGTTGTTTTCCTTAATCTTTACCCAAGGATATTTTTTCCATTGATTTCTAGAGAGAGTGGAAGGGAGGGAGAAGGCGGAGAGAGAGAAAGAGAAACATTGACATGAGAGAGATACATGGATTGGCTACCTGCCCTTCCCCACCGCCCCAGCTCCCATCAGGTTCCCCCACCCGGGGCCTGGGAACCTGCAACCAAAGCACATGCCCTTGACTGGAATAGAACCCGAGACCCTCTGGTTTGAGGACCCACATTCCAACCACTGAGCAAACTGGCAAGGACTCCCTCCACTCTTTTGACACATATCTACCTGTGCAAACTATTTTCTTCTCTTTCTCTCTTCATTTTTTTCCCAATTACATTCTCTTTTCTCCCTGTTTTTGTCTCATACTTCACCAGCCACAGTATAGAAGTATACATTGATAAACCTTTATTTTGCATTTTTAAAAATATAGGCTAATATTTTATAATACATATATAATGTCAGTGAAAATGGTAGAAATCAAGTAGTTTATATTGCTTTTTATCCTTTGTCAGTGATCTTTCATAAAATAGTTACCTCTGTACAACACAAGAAAACTCATCTAAGAAAATATCTTGCTAAGAAAATATCTTTCAAGCTCACTGAGTGTCACTAATGTTTTATACATTACAGAAAAGAAAGAAATATAAATAATTTATATTATTGGGATGTTTTACCATATTGGATATTTGTTCGCATGAATGCTTCTAACACTTGAAACTTTCACACACACACACAAAATATGTTATTGAAAATTGAAGAATGGACTAAGAGATTCTCCAAATGGTCTTGAAGGTTGTTTCATGACACCATGAAATGTTTGGACTGAAAGTATCCTTACAATAATAAATTGATTGACTTGAAATATAATTTTATTTTATCAAACCTTTTTTTTTAACTAAAAAGAATAAAATTGTTCATGAACATAAAATAGTATAAACATGTAAAGATATAAATAATAAAAACCAATCTAACACCCAGATTAAAAATTAAATCTTGCTAACACTAAAAACTTTTGCTTTCCACTCCCTGATATAACTTTCCCAAATGTTTTCACCATATATAACACATCAACACTAATAAAAGAGAAAAATGGTAATTGGCGTACAAGGTACCCTTTTCATTGGCTAATCAGGGCTATATGCAAATTAACTGCCAACTAAGATTGGCAGTTAACTGCCAACAAGATGGCGGTTAATTTGCATAAGTAGGCACAATGCAGGGAGGCGAAAGGGAAAGCAGGAAGAAGCCCCCTGCCACTGACAGTGATTGGAAACCCAGGGGGGAGCTAAGAGCTGGGGGGCAGGGCAAAGGCGGCCCTGGGGCTGCCTTTGCCCTGCCCCCCAGCCATGATCGGAGAATCAGGTGCCTTTTCCGCCCTGGCCAGTGATAGCAGGAAGCAGGGGTGGAGCCAGCAATGGGAGCTGGGCACAGTCAAAGCTGGCAGTCCCAGGAGCTAGGGGTCCCTTGCCTGGGCCTAAAGCGAAGCCCACGATTGTGGGGCCGCTGCAGCTGCGGGTCCCCGCTGCCCGGGCCGGACGCCTCAGCCAGAGGTGTCCTGCAGGGGCGGAGCCCACGTGATCGCGCCCCCCTCCCCCCCCCCCCCCCCCCGCTGCCACTGCAGGTCCCCGCTGCCCGGGCCGGACGCCTAGGCCAGAGGCGTCAGGCCTGGGCAAGGGGCCGATCCTGCGATTGGAGCGTGATGGGGGTCAACGCCTGAGGGCTCCCAGTATGTGAGAGGGGGCAGGCTGGGCTGAGGGACACTCCTCCCCACACACACACCCAGTGCACGAATTTCGTGCACCAGGCCCCTAGTATTTAATATAAAGACAATGCATATTTTATATACAGGAAATATGTAGTACACATAAAATATATAATTACCATACATAATACATAGAAATATATGTCAAATATATATTATATGTTAAAATAATATAATCTATAATAGTAAAAGTGTAATATGCTAATTAAATCAGACTTCCTTCCAGACAACCTTCCAGATGAAGCTGGGGCTGTGAGGGAAGCCTGGGTCCCAGGTGCCAGAGGGGAGCTGGTGCCAGTAGCCAGGGGAAGGAAGGCATACTCTTGCATGAATTTTGTGCATTGGGCCTCTAGTATATTATAAATATAAATACATTCTTAAATAATATTTTATTTAATTTTGTAAGGTTTTAAACTTTATGTAAGTAATGTAATGCATATGTTTTTCTGGGACTTTTCACTCATCTTTTTGTGCTTGGGATTTAATTATTGAGATGCATACATGTTTATGTGTGTCTCTAGATCCTTATGTGTGTACAAAATACTGTCCTATTATATGTCCATAGGACAATCTATTCGTCCATCCTCTTGATCATGGACATTAGGTTTCTTTCTGGTTTGGGGCTGTTACTGCTAAGATGTCTTCTAGTGTGCAAGTGGTGTAAGATGTTTTCTGAGATATAGACCTAACAGTAACATTTCAAGTATATGCATCTTTAAATTGATTTCCTACAGTCTATAGGATGCTTCTATTTTTACTTTTTATTGTTTTAGAGCTTTCCTAATAATTGTTATTGCCAAATTTAAAAATTCTTGTCATCCTGGTGAATAAAATGGTTTCTTATTGTGACATTTCAATTTCCATTTAAGTAGCCATCCTAAGGTCCTGTAGCTGTCGAGTAGCAGAGCTAAGATTCAAACCATGTCTGGCTATCTCTAGTGTTCATGTTATTTCTACTTCACTGTATTATCTATTATTCATCTTGATGTATATAGCAAGGCATTATTCAGCCTGGGAAATCTTTTTAAAAAGATACTCAGCATTGAATAATAAACATCCACATATACTTATGCATTCATACTCATACATATATATGTATGCATGAAGTTGGGGACAGGAGACAACTAAATATAAGACTTGAGTTTATATAAATATAGAATGCATAAGACTTAATGATTATTTCATAGTATTTGGCAGAACTGAAATGTGGCCCATGTTACTACACTAATACTAAGGTCACATGTAATAGGTATTATACTATATTTACGAACCTTAACTAAGTTGCTCTGGTAAGCCTAGCTGAGAGGCCTATCACAGAAACAATTTTCTAGTTCTGAGATGCTAGTTCCCTTCTGTTATTAATTATATAAAATTGGTAAAGTATATAAAAACAGAGATACCACCTCTTGCATTCATTTTATAATGAAAAGAAAAAAAAGTAATTCACATATTTTTATGCTTATGAGTATACCTAATATCTTCATAAGATGTTCCATATCTTAATACAAAATATTGGGGGAAATGTAAAACTGGTTGGGGAAATCTTATATGTCCTGTGAACCTAGGTTGGTCAATGTTCTCCAAGAAAAAGAATCAATGGAATAGATAGATATAGATATATAAGTATAGGTATTGATATAGATAGCCTATATAATAAAAGGCTAATATGCAAATAGACCAAACAGTAGAATAACTGAAACGACCGAACAACCAAACAACCGGTCGCTATGATATGTGTTGACCACCAGGGGGTCGGCCCCGATCACCCCTCAGGTTCCAAGATCTGCAATTAAAATGCTTTGTTGGTTTATCTATCAAACTTACTTAATAATAATGATAGCTTTATGGTTTCTAAGAATTTAGTTAATTCATATCAATGTCTTAAAATAGTGCTTGACATGTTTTAAATGCTTGGTAAGTCTTAGTTATTTTTATTATTTATGCTAAAAACTAGAGAACATGAAATATTTGACCCTAGTCAGAAACACTAATGATAGCATCTAGAACCATATTTTAGAAGTGAATAAGCCAAGGCAGTAAGGGGTAACAATAAGTGGTGTAGTTACTTGTCTCCAGGAGGAGATGTAAAGATGTGTAGAAAATAAAGAAATTAAAGGAACACAAGAGAATCAAATTTTTTTAAAGCAAATTTATTAAAATCACCTGTGATAATCTTGTGTCCCTACCACATTCTTTTATGGAGACTCAAAACATAAATCTGCGTATTGTAATTATAAAGAAGTAATTTATCCTTAGACTGTGCCATGGAGTACGTATTTATGTGTGTTGTGAGATGGTATAAAATTTTATTTATTCTGAAAGCCAATTTGGACTAATAGGGGAGGTTGATTTAAATTGGTAAGAAATCTGGAATACTTTTGCAACATTCATTTACATTATGCTTATTTAACTTGCTTCACATACTTGAAAGTAATGAAGTATAGCTTAGTAAATAGCCCTTGGGGACTTGCTTTAAAGACTAAATAACAACATTTTATTTTTGCATATAATTTGGTGTATATTTTAAATGCAGTTAAGGTAGGTGCATAAGTGGTGTTTGATTTCTTAAATATATTAAAAAATTCTTCCTAGAATCTCCGTTACATTGTTTATCCTTGAAGTAGACTTTACTGAGAAAAGGTAAATACATGGCTGATCTTCATCACACTTATGACAAACACTGAATCAAGCCTGACTGAATGAGATGAAAACCTGTTTTGCAGTCCTTTTCCTTAGGCCTCACCATGACCTAAATATTTTAAACCTGAGAAAAAATTCAAAGTCTCTATAGTTGCCCTGAGTTCCACATTTCATATCAACGTGTTTGGGTGGAAATTTTTATAAAATTTGTATAGAAGAGAATAAATTCTTGCCATGTAGAATGTCAACGATGAGAAACTGAGGAACTGAGAGTGTGGCACTGAGCGTCCAGTTTTGATTTCTTTGGAAATTCCCAGAGTAGTAGCAATCAATGGCTAGGAAGAAAACTAAACACTAAGCACTTTGTGTACTAGGTACTGTGCAACATCTCTCTGATATTCATTGTCACTATTATTAGCAGCTAGTAAGTCCTGAACACAGGTTTTGAATTCATATCTGTCTGACTCCAAAGTTCCTTCAACTGCATTATGCCATCTGTGTTCCATGTTAGTTTCCATCAACTGCTGTATATTGCAAATGTTGTCTGATAAAAACCAAACCCCATTGTTATAGATGGAATGTTTGTATCCCCAAAAAACTACATGTTGAAGCCCTAGTCCTGTGTGGTGAAATTGGGAGATATGGCCATTGTGAGGTACTTAGGTTTATAGGAAGTCGTGGGGGTAGGACCCCTATAATGGAATTAGTGCTCTTATAAGAAGAGGATGATAAATTAGATCTCTCTCTCTCTCTCTGGCTATTTGCAATCCAGGAAGAGGGCCATCACTAGGAACCATGTATGCCAGCATCTTGATATTGGATTTCCTATTCTGCAGAACTGTGAGAAACAAGTGTCTGTTGTTTAAGCCCCAATCTGTGCTATTTTGTTATAGCAGCCTGAGCTGACTAATATACCCATCTTCCAAAAACTTCGTTATTGCTATAAAATAATTAGTTTTCAGAAAGTTAACATGACTTTCATACCAATATAGACTGAACATGCATCAAAGATCCTAATCAATTCCTTTATTAATGAGGAATATGATAAATTTGTAAAGCTAGTTCAAAGAGCATTTTGAGAAATATGTTATTTATAGTCTAGTTAGTAGGTAAGGCGTTTTGAAATAAATTTGCAAAGCTAGAGACAAAATTGATTAAGGCCCTACAGAGCAATAAAATTGTAGACTTCAGAGTAACATCTCTTCTACATAGAAATCTACAAGTTAACATGTAACTTCATGGAGTTTGAACTCCACTAGTAAATAGCAAAGTCAAACACAGGTACATTTCCATAGAAAATTATATGCAGTCACCCCCCCCCCCCATAATCCTCCCTTACCCAGGGTTTTGTTTTTACAGTTTTAGTTACTATGGTCAACATCAGTATGAGAATAGTAAATGGAAAATTTTAGAAATAAACCATTTGTAAATTTTAAATGGCAAATCATTATGAGTAGCATGATGAAATTTCCTACCATCCCACTCTATCCTGCCCTGAACATAAATCATTTCTTTCTCCTTCCCATCCACACTGTATACATCCCCTGCCCACTAGTCACTTAGTAGTCTTCTTGGTTATCAGATCAACAGCCATGGTCTTACAGTGCTTGTGTTCAAGTTACCCTTATTTTACTTAATAATGGCCCCATGGCACAACAGAGCTGATGCTGGCAATATGCTATCCCAAAGAGAAGCTGTAAAGTGCTTCCATTAATTGAAAAGATACGTATAGGAAAAACATAGTATATATAGGGTTGGGTACTAGCTAAGGTTTCAAGCATCCACTGGGGGTCTAGTAATGTATCCCGTGCAGATAAGGAGGAACTACTGTATAAGCCTTATTAAACAACTAGTGGCCTGGAACATGAATTCATGCACTAGTGAGGTCCCTCAGCCTGGCCAGCGGGATTGGGCCAAAACTGGCTCTCCGACATCCCCTGAGGGGTTCTGGATTGCGAAAGGGCGCAGGCTAGGCCAAGGGACCCCACTGGTGCATGATCGGGGCCGGAGAGGGACACGGGAGGGCTCCAGGGCATGTCCGGCCCATCTTGCTCAGTCCCAATCTGCCTGACCCCAGCAGCAAGCTAACCTACCAGTTGGAGCGTCTGCCCCCCAGTGGTCAGTGCATGTCATGGTGAGCGGTTGAGCGGCCTTAACGTATCATTAGCATATTACACTTTGATTGGTTGAACGGACGACAGGACACTTAGCATATTAGGCTTTTATTACATAGGATGTCCCAGCGAACACTGAAAAGACATGCCACCCATTTTTGTCCTATTTCCAGTAAATTTTCATTTTCTTTCCTTACCATAGATTTATAGCAGTCTATGTAACAGTTTGCCTTTGCCATCTTACTCTCTTTTAACTAAAAGCTATTTGAAGATAGAGTCATTATCTATGTTCTCTTCATGAGAAGCTCAGCTCCTAGGTAGAACAGGGCCTATAAAGAATGTTTGATCAGTTATAATTGAATAAATAAATGACTCTAAACTATCTGTTCATGAGTAGGGTTGCTCAGAGGGTGTTTTGATGGACAGAAATCCCAGGGGCAACAGATCATCAGCTCTTGCTGTCAGCAGCAGTGACAGTTTCCCTCAAAGCAATGACATCCAACATTGCCAAACTCCTATAGGTTGTTCTCATGGGGTCATTTCATTTCTCAGGTATCAGTCTCCTTACATCTGGAAAAAAAAAATCATCAAGTCCCTCAGCAGCTGGGAAGCCCAATTGTATTCTCTTAGCATCATTTTTTTTAGCACTATTCACAGCTGAGCTCTAGGACCTTCAAGTGCTATGCAGCTTTCTTAGGAAATGTATCCAACAGTTCTGATGACAGCATTAAAGAAACAAACCTCAATATATAGAATTTCAGTTCCTTCCTGCTATTTCCTCTTTCTTCCCCTATAAATCATGAGAAATATAATTTGCTGTATTATTGTCAGTTACTTGCTCCAACCCTGATGCCCAGTAGAGCATTGGTGGCAAGAATTCCCTTTAAGAAGGTGCTCATATGAAAACCAGCAGGGGCAGGATGACCTATGTACTTTCTAGGCCAGTGCAGAGCTCCATTGACTGCAATGTAGAACTTAACACCTGGCTGTGTCAGACTCTAGCAACAGCCCATGTTACTTCTGTAAATGCCAAAGGACTCATAATTACTTATGTAAAGAAAGTCACGGGAACATTTGGTGGCCATCTCTGAATGCATTCTTTTATAAACTCTGCTTTATATTTATATTTGTTTCACTGGTTTTCATTTTTATGGTTACTTTGCTGGGTCTGCCACCTACAAGCTTTATAACCTCAGAACCTTAATTTTTGGATCTGTAAGATGAAGGAAACAGTTACAAAGTTGTGTAATTATCAAAAGAAACAATATATGCAAAGAGCTTACTGCAGTGCCAAGAAGACGGTAAGATGTTGTAAAAGTAATTCTCTCTCCTCATCTTCCCCACTCTCCCTTACAATCAATGAAATTCATATTTAAAAATATATTTGGTAATGTTTCTTTCCTAAACTCCAGTTCTGTCTGGTTAGACATTATGGAACTTATATATGCCCTATTTTCTTTTTAAAAAAAATATTTTTATTGATTTCAGAGAGGAAGCAATAGGGAGAGAGAGATAGAAATATCAATGATAACAGAGAATCATTGATTGGCTGCCTCCTACATGCCCCAAACTGGGGATTGAGCCTGCAACCAGGTCATGTGCCCTGACAAGGAATTAAACTGTGACCTCCTGGCTCATAGGCCAACTCTCAACAAGTATTAGATTTTCTTGTCTGCTTTAATGTAAGCTTCTGTAAAAGAACTTTAGCGAGGAAACAGTATTCTGGCTTTGAATTCATATAGGCAATTGTTGGTTTACATGAAATGAAATCTCTGTAGTGGTACCCTT
This sequence comes from Myotis daubentonii, assembly GCF_963259705.1. Lineage (NCBI taxonomy): Eukaryota > Metazoa > Chordata > Mammalia > Chiroptera > Vespertilionidae > Myotis > Myotis daubentonii. The sequence continues at coordinate 200,626,588 of NC_081841.1, read as the reverse complement.
CTAGATGCTGTTGGATTATTGTACTGGCTCTGAGAACCCCATCTCCCAAACCCTGTTTGTTGCACTGATAATTGCCCGCATCCAAGACACCTCAATGCTGTGCATGAATGGAGATAGAGAAGAGCCTGTGAAGTCGTGTCCCTTCTTTCCCCTACCTTGTAGTGTGTGTACAAAAGCCAAGATCCTTTGCTTCTAGGCAAAGCAAATAATTCTGGGGTGTAATAATAAGCCTCAGGATGCCCAGGCATGCAGCCCAGTGTGCTCACTACCTCCGGAGCAAGGCCTATCTTCATTTAGTAATTTTGTGTGACCCAGCCAGGCATGCCTCGTCTCTACTCTGCACTTACCAGGAAACGTATCTACCCCAATTCAGCCTTCCTATTTAATGGAAAACCAGAGAAAGGATATGGGTCTGAAAAAGAAGCACGCCATTTTGCAAACAAATCAGTGTAATATTTCATAAAGAGAAAAGTACAATAAAAACTCATTAGATATTTGAAAGAGAAGTTTCAAGATTTATTTCAGAGGAAACAAAGCTGATTCAGAGAACAAAAGAAAACATAAAAGTCCTGGTTGATTTTCTCAGAAAGGTGTAACAGAACACAGTGTTTTATATGTAAAAGGGAGTAGTAAGGGAATGCAAAAAGGGTTCCTGAAAATGAAATGTATATACTAGAAATAAATTATTTTGGAGGGGCTGCCGAACCAAGTAATTTAAAGCTTCAAATAGAGATATGAATATTTAAGAATAGCCCAATAATGTGAAATAAAGAGAAATGAGAAATTTTCTTACTGAATTAAAAATAACAACACCTATAAAGCCACTGTCAACAAAATACTCTAATAGAATATTGGCATCAGCAGTGGATAATTTATCAGACATATATCCGTGTGTTCATATGCATGAGCATGCACGTGTGTGTGTGTGTGTGTGTGTGTGTGTGTGTGTGTATGTACAGATATAGGAACTTAACGTGTATTATTTCTATTCAGTGAGAAAATGATGTATTTAATAAATGGTATTATAATAATCACCTAGCTATATGGAAGAAAAAAAACCTAAGCTTCTACCTCATACCATAATAAAATAAATTCTAGCTCTGTTGTTTAATTGTAATTTTAAATAAAGTATATCTGTTTAAGAAAAATTCTATATGAATAACCTTGGGTGGAAAATACATTTCTGTTCAACATAGGAGACTATCATAAACAAAAATAGAGACATATTTAATGTTCAGCCATCATAAAAATAGAGACATATTTAATGTTCATCATATTTTTGGGGTAGGAATGTTGTGCACTGGGCCCCTAGTACTAGCATAAATAAAAAGTGCAATAGAACCATTGGGAAGTGAAGATCTTAAGACCTTCCAGACATACAAAATAGACACATGAAGAAAATTAGTTTCAATTCAGCACTCATACATTCCTATATAATAAAAGCCTAATATGCTAAGTGTCTAGTCGTCCGTTCAACCAATCAAAGTGTAATATGCTAATGATATGCTAAGGCTGCTCAACCACTTGCTATGACGTGCACTGACTACCAGGGGGCAGATGCTCCGACTGGTAGGTTAGCTTGCTGCTGGGGTCTGGCAGATTGGGACTGAGTGAGATGGGCCAGACACGTCCTGGAGCCCTCCCACGGTCCCTGCCCAGCTGGCCAACCTCTTGCGGCCCTCCCCAGCCCCAATCATGCACCAGTGGGGTCCCTTGGCCTGGTCTGCGATCTCTCAATCCAGGCTGAGGGATCCCCCCTGAGGGTATAAATTTTGTGCACTGGGCCTCTAGTAAAATAATAAGATACAGAGAAGAGAGAAAATGAAGACAAGTTATCAAAGACAAAAGTCCAATATATTTCAGCATTGGAAGGCCCAGAAAATAATGACTTCTAAACACACACATACACATACCACTTCCTAAGAAAAGAAAAGCTAGAACCTGAAAGGTATTAGACTTCTCACCATCAATTGACATTACAACCTGGAAGACAATGAAGTATCTTTGAAATTCTGAGGGGAATGATATCTACTCAAAAATAAAGTAATTTAGATGTTATGGGAAAATAAAGACATTTTAAAATATTTAAGTTGTCAAAAAATCTACCTGTCATGTAACCTTTCATTCATAAGAACTACTGTAGATTGTCCTACATTAGGACAGAAAAGTAAACCAAGAAAGATGAAACAGGATCTAGGAAAAAAAATGCAATAAAGGAGAGAGAGAAGGGATTTCCTAGGACACTGGTAAAAAGGAGATTCTAGGATGATGGCTCTATGGCCACTGAGAAATATATATTAGGTATATAACTTAGCCAAAATATGAGGGAAGTACTGAACGGGGTGGAGTGGAGGAAGTTATAACAAATGAAATGCAATCATATAATACTGTACCGCTTAGCTGTAGATAATATTTAAATCATCAATATTAATGAAAATACTAAATTTTGAGTTAATAATAATTGTGTTATATCTACATAGGAAGTATGGGTACATTGTGCATGCATATGTAAATATCTGTATATGTGTGTGATTAAATGGAGAGAAGGTATTGGAAGGATACAGAGGCTGCTGAAAAAGGCTGACTCAAAGGAGAGGGATTGTTTGTAAAAAGTAATAGAAAATAGTACATTTACTTAGTTCCTGTGGCATTTGGATAATTTTACAGTGTTCATGTGCTAAATATCTGATGATGATGATAAGGTAACATTTTGAAAAATGAAAGAAGAATGACAAGAGATTTTCTCAAGTGGAGGAAAATAATTTGAGACAATAACCATGAAAGTTTTCAGCTCAATCATATGCTATCAAGGGCTATGATACTAGTTATCTCTCTGTAAGATTGGGAAAGTGAAAAGGTAGGCAGATATAAGAATTTTGAAATTCAGTATTTCTTTCCACTTTTCACTCTGGCTTTTATACAATAAAAAATATCACTCCCCATAATGTTAGATTCACACTTTATCCCCAGTGCTTCACCAAATACTTAATTTTTACCTGTGCTCTGCTCAGCCAGCTTTGATCTTTGGAGAATTAGTAAAGCCCACAATATACATAAATGAGTTCTAGACCTCCCTCCCAGGAATTTTGGAGCCCTCTTTAGAGTAAAATCCCTTTAAATTATGGACCCAAATTAACTGGGCAGGTGGTTATGCTTGTTTCCATGGGAACTAGTGAGCCCTTCCTCCTAACCACTTCTCCTCATTGCTACTCCTCAGACACCCATGCTCCCTAATGAATTTCATACTGGGTACTTTTCCTGAACAAGGTGATATTTCTCCACAAAAAAGAACTACTGGAGCTTTCTTACATTTCTTAAATGCAGTAATATTCGCAAGTTACAAATCATCTGAGCCAAGTAAACAGGGAAATGTAGCTGAAATTTCTGCTAGCCATTTGATTCATTTGTTTTTATGAGGAGAACTGGAGGCAAGGGAGGCAGAGGGTGGTGGTTGTTACATAGACAACAGCTAAAGAGTCACTAAATAGCTAAGGCAGGGTCCACCCTCCACAGGCCTGTGTGCATTCCCACTGAGGGCTGAAACGTTCAAGATAGGATTCAAGCAGTAATTAGGGATCTTCTGTGGCCAAGTAAGTGGCCATTAATGCCATCAAAAGCATAATTTCTCAAGGCTCAGGAAGAATTCAATGTATACCCCAGGGCCAGGCTGAAGAGAAGGTGGAGGAGAGGAGCCGTGGTGCAGTGTTAGCAAGGGGCATGTATTACATGTGTTTGCTGAGTCAGGAGCACTTTAGGGTACACACACTGAAATCTCACACAGGCCTCTGAGGTAGGAGTCCTTATGATACCCTCTGTAAATAAGGAAACTTGGTTACAGAGAGGTCCTCTTCCTAACCCACCCTCTACTTCTATAGCCATAATGTTAGCCCCTTTGTTTTTATGGGAATACTAGTGGCCCAGTGCATGGATTTGTGCACATTGAAAATAAATTAATGAGAAGAAATACTTTAATATCACTGTTCGCCCTTTCTCTATAATAGAAATGTGTACCAAATTCATGATCGACAATAACAGATCAAAACACACGTGTGCAATTGGCGCCGAGAGCTTTATACGTATCTCGCATGCACAGTCAACATTTATTTTTAAATTGCCCGTGTGTGTCATATGTACCAGTGGTTGGTCGGACGGTCACTTAGCCATATATATATATATATATATATATATATATATATATATATATATATATATATATATTCTCTGTATATAGGCCTATAGCTCTGTGTAACAGTTTGTTTTCTATGTGATATGATTATACAGAGGAAGTTAAAAGGACAGGATTTATCAATACTGAATTTAGGCTTGTACACCTTACATAGAATAATATATAGTATGATTTTGAGAAAACTGTGAAATCCCCCTGGTGTGTGTGTGTGTGCTAGTCTGTGAAGAAGATGTTTTTATGGCAAATTGACTCTACTCTCTGGTTCTGTAAGGCCAGCACTCTCTGTATGAGCTAATTGGTGGCATAAATATAAACAGGAAGACCCTCTAAAATTGAAGCCATAGAGGAATAGTGACAAAGACTTTTCCCTGGATACTTAATTCCTATCAGGCATGAATTGGTTCATATGGCAAATAGAAGATTGTCAGTTGGTGCCATGTTGCCTGCTAGGTAGTAGCACAGGGTTAGGGGCCAATGTGCCTGAATTTGGATTGCAGCTCTTCCACTCCCCTACATGCCACCTTGGGCAAATTAGTGAATCTCTGTCTACTTCAATATTTTTACATGTAAAATAGGGGTAATAGGAGCAACTAATACATATATTTTTAAGGGGATTACAAGACTTGATATTTGCAAATAATTAGAAGAGTACCTGATTGCATTGTTATAATTAATATTATCACTACTATAATTTTTCTAAACATAAGAGAAGTAACTCAGTCTGAACATAGGTGGATACTTCCTTGGGATTTTAAGTAAATTTTTAAAAATAAAAAGTTCACCCAGCCAGCATTGATGAGTGGTTGAGTGTCAACCTATGAAACAGGAGGTCATGGTTCAATTCCTGGTAAAGGTACACGCCCAGATTGCAGGCTCTAACCCAGTGTGATAAACATCATCATTGATGTTTCTATCTCTCTTTTCCTCTTCCTTTCTCTTTGAAATCAATAAAAATATATTTAAAAAAATAAAAAGTTCACTCTTCTTGTCCACATTCTTTCACATTGTCTATTAGTCTTCTTTGATATAATAATATTTTGAATGTGTATGGATATGCTTATTCTCAAGGTTTAAATAAATGGCTTATTTTCCATAGTGAGTGAAAGAATTTTAAATGTAATGTGTATAATTATGCTGTTTGCAAATGTGACAGCTCTGGATACTTAGCACACTGCAAGACCATGCTGTGACATTATAATCATAATGGTCATTATTATTCTAATTTGTACTTTTATTTGTGGTTTGTTTCCAGCACAGACTTTCCCTAGGATAACATTAGTTACTACCCTTGACTCTGATTGATCACAGACTTATAATTTACAAGCAATATGTAGAGCTCAAGAAAAAAAATAGAAAAGAAGTAAAATTGGAGGAAAGTGAGAAGAAATCCCTGTAGGCTGATATTGATAAACTGATAATTCATAGGATTTTTCATAAATAACTTGCATGCTCTACCTACTTTTAGGTATTTAAGTAGTCACATGGTAAAATGTTTAACATCAACCCTAGGTGATCTCTCTCTAAGTATTGTTAGCATTCTGAAGTCCTCTACACTGATGTGAGAAGAAGGCATCTCTAGTTGTAAAGCAAGCGAGTAAAGCACATAGAAGGAAAGAATTATTAGGTACCAACTAGACCAAGAGGGTGAATTCTTCACCAATGCATTAGAATAAATAGCTCTATGTATCTGCAGAGGGTGTGTGTGTGTGTGTGTGTGTGTGTGTGTGTGTAAGAAAGAGAGAGAGATTTCCTCTAAAGTGTACACAAATAATGAGCATCAAAAAGTGGCATAATCTTACACTGACCCTTGAACAATACAGGGGTTAGTTAGGCAGTCAAAAACATAACTTTGACTCCCCCAAAACTTAACTGCTAATAACTATCATCTGGAAGCTTTGCCCATAACATAAATGGTCAATTAACACAGATTTTGTATGTTATTATGTACTGTATTTTTACATGAAGTAAGCTGGAGAAAAGAAAATTTTATTAGAAAAATCATGAGGAAGAGAAAATTTATTATGGTGGTTACTGTCTTATCAATGCCATAAGTTTATGTCTGTCTACAAGATGAATTGTTTGTCAGTAACTGCATCAATATTGTCTTATATGATACAAAACACAGTAGATGTTATACATATTACTAACACTAGACATCAAAAATGAAAAGATAATGTGAAAAAGAAATTCATATTTATTTACAGGTATAATGATTCATGCATGATAATGAACAAGTAGCAATATGATTGCTTTATGGTAGCTTAGTATAACCAATACAATTGCTCCACAATAAGGAAATAAGAAAAAAATTTAATACAGTTATTGAAAAAAATTCACACATTAGAGTATCTGCAAAGTTCAAACTCATGTCAACTGAACTTATGTTTTGGTGCCAAATTTACCTGTTAATATTCCATAGCTATGAAAAGACAGCATCAATAATATATAATTTTCTCTTGAAAAATAAATCAGTCTTAGTAGCTCCCTACCATCTGTCAGCCATATATGGAGACTTTCTAATAAAAGAAAACTTCTCCTTTCACAACTATTCTTCGTTAATTTATTTTCTTTTATATAAAATTAATTTTATTAAAATAGAATTAATACATGTTTGGGGTAGATAAGGTGGAATATGTAGATGATTATAAGGACAGAAACAACCCTGACCAGGTGGTTTAGTTGGTTGGAGGGACAATAAAAGGCTGCAAGTTTGATTCCTAGTCAGGGCACAAACTTAGGCTGAGGGTTCCATCTCTGGTTGGGGCATGTGTGGGAGGAAATCGGTCAGTGTTTTTCTCTCATATCAATGTTTCTCTCTCTCTCTCTCTCTCTCTCTCCCTCTCTCCTCCCTCTCTCTTCCTCCCCCCTCCTTCCTTCCCTCCTTCCTTCCCTCCTTCCATCCTTCCCTCCTTCCTTCCTTCCCTTCATTTCTCTCTAAAAATCAAGACAAACATATCAAGTTTTGCTCAGTGGATAGAACGTTGGTGTGCAGACCAAAAACTTCCTGGGTTTGATTCTGATCAAGGGCATGTACTTGGTTGCAGGCTCCTCAGTACTTGGTTGCAGGGTCCTCCCCAGCCTTGGATCCTGGACATTTTAAAGTCGTTTGGGAATATTCCTGATAGATGGCATGTGATAATGGGAAGTTTTGTGTCCTGAGGCCATTTTGTGACCAAAAGAGGATACACTGTCCACTGACTAAAAAAACACATACCGAAAAAACAACAAAAGAATAAAAATTAAAACACACACACACATACACACACACTAAAGAATGGGATGTACTGGTATTAAATGTCTGTATTATTTAATTATTCATTTGTTGGTTATTCTGCTACTTCAGCCGAGAAACAGTTGTGCTTTATCACTGACCACCAGGGGGCAGACGTTCAACACAGGAGCTGCCCCTGGGTGGTCAATGCGCTCCCACAGTGGTGGCTCTGCTCAGCCACAAGCTGAGCTGACAGCTGCAAGCACAGCAGCAGTGGCGGGAGCCTCTCCCATGGGGAGCAGGCCTAAGCTGTCAGTCAGACATCCTACAAGGGCTCCCAGGCTGCCAGAAGGATGTCTGACTGCCAGCTTAGGCCTGTTCCTCCAGGGAGCGGGCCTAAGCCGGCAGGTGGACATCTCCTGAGGGCTCCCAGGCTGCCAGAAAGATGTCTGACTGCCAGCTTAGGCCCAATCCCCCAGGGAGCAGGCCTGAGCCAGCAGGTGGACATATCCTGAGGAGTCCTGGACTGTGAGAGGGTGCAGGCCTGGCTGAGGGAGCCCCCCGTGTGCACAAATTTTCATGCACCAGACCTGTAGTTCTTAATAAAACATGCTGACAGAAAGTGGAGAAAAAGGAGATGTGCTTTGAGGACTCCAGGTGGTACTTCAAAAGTTTTGCATTTATGAGCTTGGGAGATATCACCCTTAGGGTTGATCTAGCTCTATCCTGGTGGACAGTGATGCAGTGGGAGACAGAGGTGCCCTTAAGAGGCTTCAGTGGAGGAGACATCAACAGGGGATCCCAGAGTAGGGCAGGATTGACATTACATAAACAACAGTTTAAGAACTCCTATGATGTATTCTGAAGGACTTCCAGAAATAACAATGAAGTTAAGAAGATGGCTGGATGACCAGCATTAGAAAGCAGAAGTTAGAGCCATTGAAATATGTGTTTGATCTTGTAATACCTAAGGAAATCCAGGTTGTACAATTATTTTTGATGAAGATTTATTTGTTTTGCAATGAAACAAAGGTAAGGTAAGTTACTTGTTGGCAATTTTGCTTTGACTCTTGAACTTTCTTAATACAAGCCTTTCATGATTTTCATACTTCAAATTTCGCATTTTAGAATTTACCAAATAAAAGCTCAGAGAATAGAATTAGTTTGTTTCCAGATTTCTTCTGGATCTAACATTATCTCTTTATATAGTTCTGCCCAAGTAAAATTAGTTATCCTCTCATCTGAGCCACCGACGGGAGGACTGAGACTTCCTAGACAGCAAGAGGCCAAGGCTTGGCAGTTTAGTTTAAACTCATTTTGACAAATCAAGTATGCATTTGAATAAAAATTTAGAATAGAATGGAGACTCTTTTCCCTAAACATTAATAGAAATGGCTAATCAGCAAAATAAATGGGTTTTGCCAAATGTTCAGAGATTATCAATTATATTTAACACTCATCAACAAATTAAAGCATTTCTGTGGGATCTTCCTTCCAAAGCCTTCTTTCTTCATCAATAAATTTTTGCAATGAGATTATTCTGATGCTTTAGATTTATTATGCATTTTTATGTGGGGGTTAATTTCAGGGTGTTGTTGTTGAGGTCATTATTTATAAAACTAGAGGCCTGGTGCATGGATTCTTGCACATTGAAAGGAAATTAGTTAGAAGAAATATTTTCATGTCACTATTTTCCCTTTCTCTATAATGAAAGTGTGAAACAAATTCACGATCGACAATGATAGATCAAAACACACGTGTGCAATTGGCACCAGTGAGAGCTTTATATGTATCACGCATGCGCAAGTCAACTTAGCCTTTTATAGATATAGAATAAACTTGCTTAATTAGACCTGCTTTCTGATTTAGTTAAACTCTTTCCATCCCAACTTCTCTTTTAGGTAATTGTCCAACAACACAGCAGTAAATATCAATACGAAACAGATTATTATTGTAGATCATGCAGGGAGAACAAAGGGTAAAATATTTAACTGCAGCAGTGTTTGACTATATTCTGTGCAAGGAGAAAACCTGAAGTCATTTTCAAGGTCCACCATTCCTTACTTCTTTTCAGTTGGGTCAAGTTTCTAAACTTTCTAAATCTCCGTTTTCTGGCTAATGAAAAGAAAATAGGATTCAGTCGAGTCTCCTATCTACCTACTCCAGGACTTCTGTGAGGATCAAATGAGATGAGGAATGGGAAAATGCTTCACAGACTTTTGGTTACTGTGTGAAATGTTTCTACTGGGCTATAAAGCAACTTGTGTTCCTGGGCTGAAGAAACTGCAAGGAGACTAGTCGCTAGGGAGAGGAAGCCAGGCATTGCTATATGACATCATTACCCGGACAAACACTTAGAATATTAGCCTTTTATATATATTAGATGTTGACTGAAATTCCAATAAAGATATCTGTAGGAAATTTGAGTGAAGGTAGATAGCACAGGCTTAAACTGATAAAGCCCAGTTTTTAAATTTAAAATCAGAAGAAACAATGGCCTGCCAGTCTTACCTAATCTAGTAGTCAAATTTTTACACATATACAATAGTGTATATGTAAGAAATATCATCCAATTTAATTCATTTTGTAAATATACTGAGGGTTTTTTGAAAGAAAAAAGTGTGCTAATTCCTGCTGGGGCCACTGAAGCTGAATTAGAATTCTTTAGGCTTCTAAGAAATGTATAATGTGAAAGTGGTGTATGTGTGTGAAGTGTAGAAAATATAATTACACAAAATTATATTATTAGATAGAGATGAGTACAAGGTCCTCTTAGAATTGTAAAAACAGAGAATTTAGAAGCAGTTGAGGAAAGCCAAACAGCTTCACTGGATAAGTTTTCTTATAATGGGATTTTAAACCATTTATAGGATTTGCACTATCAGAAATATTAGAAGAATCCATGCCTGGAATTCTTAATAGCATTAGTTAAGACATGAACACAGGTTTGTATGGACAAGGTCAGGAGAGCAATAATATCAATTTGTTTGAACATCAAGTCAAAAGATAAGTTGGGACCATATATTGATTGTCATGGTGAGTAATGTGAGATAAATCCAAAGTGTCTGTGGGAACCAATGAGCATTTTGGTATAATAGAATCATCACCTGAAAGAGATGATTCTGTCCAGGATAAATTTCTTTTAGATTAGGAAAAAAACAAGGAGCTTAGATGAGAAGTGTTTTGTTCACATCCCATTTCATGGGCACTTAATTTGTTATAGATAACTAGAGGCCCAATGCATGGGATTTGTGCACTGGTTGGGGACATGGCCTGCAGGGATTGGCCCACAGTGGGAGCAGCCACCCATCCCGGTCAACCAAGCAGTGCTCCCACTGTGGGAGTGCACTGACCACCAGCGGGCAACTCCTGCATGAGTGTCTGCCACTAGTGATCAGTGCGTGTCATAGCAACTGGTCAACAGGTAGCTCTGGGCATTACACTGTTCGGTCACTGGGCTTTTATTATATAGGATGTTCCTTTTGTTTCTAAATGGCTTCACATTTTCTTAGATTGCTCATGATAAAGAAACCAAATTAAAGTTAAGGTATTTGCTAATAAAAAAATTAAAACAAATGTAACTATGGTCACTTCTATGACTTGGTTAATTGTTAAAAATTCAGAAAATTTGGGTGTTTTATGCACCTAATCTGATGGTACTATTAGCATTCAGAAAACACAATAGTGAAATTTTTGAAATAGATTTAATGGCTCATGAATTAAAGTAATTATTTGTAATAAATGTTTTATATTCACTAATCAGTAGTCTTCAAATGCATCCATCATTTGTCATTATATACTCCTAAAATAGTCTTAGATATAATTGTGATTTCAAAATAGAGTAGGGAAAACATAAAGCAGTTGTCCCCTCTTATCAAACTTTTTAAATGACGGTAAAATTTTTAAGTGAATACGTGTTTATGCTAAAAAATAGAAGTGGGAATTTTAGAGCAAAATAAATTGTGAGGAAACAGATAAAGATAGAATTGGATTGAAGAATTGGCAGCTATTAAGCATGTGGGTGTCTTTAGCAGAGTTTTATTTTAAAAGTTGAGAATAGCATACTCTAGTAAAAAAGAAAAATGATAACAAGTATGTAAGATGACATGCTAAAAGTGATAGTAAGGAAATCGATACATGAATTTTACAGTATTAATAAAGTATGATTTGTTTAAATAAATGATTTATTTTTACCAACTAGAAGAAACATTATAAATTGCATCAACATTGGAGGTGAGGTAAAGAGAAGAGAATAGAGATATTAAGACAAATTTTACTATAAAAAATGTCAATGTAAGAAGTTGTGTTATATTAAAAGTGTTTTTAGAAGACTAGAAATAAACCTTTAAACCAATATAGAAAAATAATGGAATAGAAGAAAGCTAATCTACTCAACAAAGAAAAAAAGAGAAAGCATGTAAGTAAAAACTAACAAAATAAAAATTTGTCCAAAAATATTAGTAATCACAATAGTTGTAATTGGGCTTAGTTAATCTACTAAACTTTTCAGTAATAAAAACAAAGCCTGCCATTGTTTTTTGTGTATTTTTTTGTTGTTTTTTTTTTACAAAAGATAGTGGGTAAATAATTTTTAAAATAATTATAAACAATGTAAATACTCACAAAGTTCTTACTGCATGCTAGACGTAATTACAAACTTCACAACAATGCCAGAAAGTTGACCTATTATTATTTTCATTTTACAGACAAGGGAAGTGAGGCACAGAGAGGTTTACCTTGCTCAAGCTCACATAGGTAGTAAATAGCAGAAGCAGATTTTGAACCAAGACAAAGACAAAGTATGGCTTCAGAACCTTGGCTTCAATTTCTTTGTTGAAAATAATAAAAATCAAGCTTGTGCAGTAACATTTTAAGATAAAATTTAAGGAAAAACCTTAAAAAGGGACAAAGTAGGATATTTTCTAATTATAAACACAATAATCCACCAAGAAGATACAATAGTCATGAAACAAGTATGCATTTTTACAACATTTCTTTGAAATGTATAAAGAGAAACTAATACAATTAGATGAAACTTCCCACAATCAAATTTAATACATTCCTGTCAGAAACTGACAGATCAAATAGAAATAAACAATGAAGTATATTGAACAAAATAGATTAACTTATGCTGCATATCTTAGAGTTGATTATTGTTGAAATACTTGCTGCTTTCCCTACTAGGTCTTCCCTCATAGGCCAATCCTAAAGAACATGCAATCATGCCTACCTCACTGAAACCAACCTTGGCTATATATGATGTACTCTTTGGCCAAGCAATGTGAGTGCAAGGGACATGCATTTCTTCTGGACACAAGCTTTAAGGGACATCATGTGTATCAACATCTCTGTTTTTCCCTCGGCCATGGCATTAACAATGTCTTAGGGACTGTTCTTTCATCGTAGGTCCTAGGTGAACATACAAAGTCAGATCCACAGGCTGTGTCACATAAGTAAGAAGTAAGCCATTGTTGCTACTAGCCACCACAATCTTGGGGTTATTTGTTATGATGACATAAATTGGTTCTAGCTGATTGCTGGTACATTATACGAACAAATAATTTCCAAATCTCAGGGCTTAAAAAAAAAGTTATTTTTCACTCATGCCAGTGGCTTAGCAGGGAGTCATGCTCTACATAGTCAATGCTCTAGGAATCAGGCAGATTGAGGCTCCACCATCCTTTGATACTACCATCTCAAAACAAAGTTCCATGGATTGCAGCAGCAAGGGAAGACTGCGCAGGGAATTAGGCACTAGCTCTTTCTTGCTCCCATTGGGAGTAACACCTGCCACTTTCACTCACATTTTATTTTCTCAAACAAGTAATGTAGCCATGACTGAGTTTAAAAGGGTGGGAAAATGCAGTCTTCCGATGTACCAAGGAGGAATAGAGACTCAGAAATATATGCAAAACTACCCATAACAGTTTGTTGTCTACCAAACTTAATCACAGCACACATATTTTCAAATACACTTGGAATACTTGAAAAACTTGAGCAGATTTTAGCAAAACTGGGCATGTCATCAAATTCTAAAATATTGGTCTCATATGGACAAACATCAGAGATATCTAATAAAATATAATTAAAAATCAACCAATAGATGATACCTTAAAATTTTCATATTAAAAAAGTTTTAAGACACTATTCATCCAAGAGTTGACGAATAAATGGAAAATGAAGCGTAACAAATACTTAAAAGTGGATGAGGGATAGAACATGTAGAATGAAAACAAAGCAATACTCAGAAGAAAATGTATAACAATTTTTTCAATGAAAGGGGGAGAATAAATGATAATCTATTAATTTTAAAAAGCTTAGTGAAATAAACCCAAATAAAGAAGAAAACTGCAAATAAAAAAATTCAGCAAAGGAATTCTTGGGAAATATTCACACATACACACAGGAAGAACAAAAGTAAACAACAGCAATAATAGAAATATCACTATGTGCATGCACAACAGATATGTAAGAATATGAGAATCTACTACTAATAATTGATACAGTCAACCTTTTTATTCTTCTTAGATCATCTTTTTAAGTGGGATATCTACTCCTCAAAAGGCACCAAAAATTCATAATTTATACATGAACTCTGTCTAATAACTTCAAAGAACAGTAAAACATAATTCTAAGCTTTACAATTGTTTCAGAAAACACAAAAAGATGGACTACCATTCTGCTCATTTTATAAACTAACATAGCCCTGATACTAAAACAGATGAAAAATTAAGATATAGGCTTTAGGTGGTAAAAAATATATTACAGACAACATAATCATCTACCTTGGAACTTCAAAAGAATAAACTAACAAATATTAACTTAACATGCAATCAACATGCAAAACCCAAAAACTCTGTATATATTGTAGAAACTAATTCAAAATTGAAGCAAGAAAAATAAAAGATTTTATTCACTGAAGCTACAAATATGACACATTATCTTTAACATAATAAGCCCTAGCTAGTTTGGCTCAGTGGATAGAACCTTGGCCTGCGGACTGAAGGGTCTCAGGTTTGATTCCAGTCAAGGGCACATGCCCAGGTTGCAGGCTCGATTCCCCAGTAGGGGATGTGTAGGAGGCAGCCGATCAATGATTCTCTCTCATCATTGATGTTTCTATCTCTTTCACCCTTCCTCTCTGAAATCAATAAAAGAAATATTTAAAAAAATAAATTAATTAACCTAACAAAAATTATTAGGCCTTTATTCCTTATTGAGAAAATATTTACTTTACTGAAGGAATTAAGATATCTTAATAAAAGGATGAAAAAGAATCATAGTTCATTATTCAATATTATGATAGAAGTGGCAGTTCAAGTCAGTGGGGAGATAAATTATTCAATAAATGTTTCTAAGAAAATTTAAAATGTCATTTAAAAATAGATTCCTACCATACACCATTCAAAACAAATTTCATGGAAATTAATGACATAAACATAAAAAGAAAACAATTCTGTTTGTTTTTAAAGAAAAGATAGGGAACTATATGCCTCTGTGTAGGGAATACCTTAAGTAATAGAAAGTAAAACTTATAAAGGATAAAAAATGTATATCACAGGATTTCCTTTGATACTAATGATAATTAAGCTTTCACATAAGTGTATGCTGACTTGCACTCCCTCGAGAGCCAAAATGAGATCACATGGACAGATATTTATGTGAAATGTTCACTGGCATGGTATTTTCATTTCAATTGGTTTAGAGCAGGGGTGGTTTAGATCAATCTACTATTTTTATTAATAAACGTTTATTAGAACACAACCATACAGATCCATTTTCCTATTGCCTATGATTGCTTTGGTGCTACAGTGACAGAGATTAATAGCTGAGAAAGAGGTTTTCTGATCCCAGAACTCTAAAACATTTACAATCTGACCCTCTGCAGAAGTTTGCCAAGTCCTCATATATATTCCCATCTTTTTCTGCTGTCTTTCCCTCTGTTACATTGGCTTCTATATGATGAGGCATTGGATTTAGACCAGGGACATTTTGGGGTTTGGCTAAAGAAGATTTGGTATACAGTGGGAGATATATTTAATTTAGATTTAGTTGCATATATTTAGGTGATTGGAAGCAGAACATTATTGAAATTAAAGAACCAGAAGCTAGCCTTCAGAAAATTCTTCCACACATCAGACACATAACATTACAGAGGATTTGGTTTTCACTAATATCTAGTCAAAGTTCTCTCCTGCCAGAAATATATTTATTAATTCAGCATTATAATTATAATCACACCATACATTTAAAAAAATTTTCCCTTGGCAATTCAGTGAAGTAAAATTTATCAAAATTCCCATGCTGGTATAGCCTAAATTTGTAACAGTACTTCAAAAGGTAAGTTCTTTGTGAGTGAAGTCTCAGGTTTTATACATCTCACTTTTCAATTATAAAATATAAATTTTAATCAATCAAGCTATTGAAAATACTAAATTAACTTTCTATATTCTCTATAGAAAATTCTACAAAAAATTTGAATAAAATGACAAAACATCAAAGATTTGTTATACTTATGATATTTATTGCCTCATATTTTCAGGTTTTTTGTGATTTCTTTTAATATATTTTATTGATTTCAGACAGGAAGGTAGAGGGAGAGAGAAACATGAACGATGAGAGAGAATCATTGATGGGAACATCAATGATGAGAATCATTGATCGGCTGCCTCATGCATGCCCCACACTGGGATCGAGCCCACAACCCAGGCATGTGTCCTGACTGTGAATCAAACATAGGTCAGTGCTCAATCACTAAGCCATGCTGGCTTGGCTGTGATTTCTTATCTCATTTAAAATTTTTACTTTCATATTTAAAATTATTTTTATAATCGTAGGTTTTTAAAAGGGGGCCTTGGAGATAGTACAATTTTTATGTCCCACAAACCCTCTATGAGTGAAAAAAAAAGTTTCCATAAACCAAGTTAAAAGATAAATGGTAAACTTTAAAAACACATTTTTACTTGTATAACAGGAGTAGCATCAAAGGATCCTGACTAATTTATAAAAACAAAACAAATTTAATTTATTAAAATAACCTTCAAATCAAGAAGAGAAAGAAAAATCATGGTTTATCATTTTTATCATCACAAGCAAAATAATTGACTCCAAATGTCTTAAACAGTAAGAAGTTCAACATAAATTGTCCTCCAATACAGTTTTATTGGGCTCTGGCTACTTTTCTTCTCATTTTTGAAGATTTCCAAACCTTGGGTTCATTTTCTTCCTGAGTTCAAATGATTACCAGAAGTTTCTGGGGTTACATGACTCCTTATTCACATGTCCTGAGCTTTGTACTGATTTGGAAAAAAGTCCTGAGTTTTGTACTGACTGGAATACCCAGGCGTTTACTGTCTGGTTTATACCTGTTACCTGAGTCAATTATTGCAGCAGAAGGAATGGGATTGCCCTAATTGGCATTGGTTAATCCCCTTAGATGGAGTTAATTCTATCCAAACTCCTTTACTGTGGCACAGTGGGGAAGAGTGAAATGAGTATTGTAGATAAACAATTTGGATAATTGACAAAGGCTATTCTCCTCCTATATAATAAAAGCCTAATATGCAAATCAACTGAACAACTGAACAACCAGTTGCTATGACATGCGCTGGCCACCAGGGGTGTGCGCAGAACATGGCAAGCATCGGCTATGGCAGGATGGTGGAGAAGGTGAGCGGGGGTGCTAGACCAAGGCGGGGCACCAGTTGCTGCCATCAGGGCGAGCCTCTGGTGGTTATTGAAAATTCTTCGCTCCCGTATGCTGTGGTCCCACCTGGTGCTCCTACCTACTGCTGGCGCTGGCCCCACTTGCACCTGCTGCTGGTGCTGGAGCCGCTACTCACACCTACTGCCAGCGCTTGCCCCGCTTGCACCCAGTGCCTGGTGCCGGTCCTGATCACTCCCGGTCATCAGTGGGTGCAAGCTGCAGCTGCTGGCCCTGATCACCCCTGAGGGTGTTTCCACTTCCTCTTGCTCCTGAAGGGCGATTGGGGCAGCAGCTGCTGCTTGCTTGCACCCACTGATGGTGCTGGACCTGCTCACACCTGCTCCTGGTGCTGGCCCAATTGCTCCGTGCCTTCAGCGGGTGTGAGCAGGGCCGGCTCTGTCAGTGCATGGGAGCGGGGCTGCTGGCAGACAGGAGGCTGGGGAGGAAGGGGGACCGTGGTTGGAGAGGCCGGGCGGGGGTGTGGAGGATGGGCTGAGACCCATCCCTGTGCCTACTGCAACCTCGTAGCCCACAGTTCCTTTCAAGGTGCACGGATTTGTGCACTGGGCCCCTAGTAAATAGATAATTTCCCCAAACAGATACAAATAAGCATTAAACATCAACAGAAAGCTGAGTGATGGGAATATACTCTTCTGTTCAGTTGTGTATATATTAAAAATGTCCATAGTAAAATATTAAAATTTCCCACCATGATTGTAGATTTTTCTATTTCTCTTTTGCCTGTCAGAGTTTATTTTACATATTTTGAATTCTAAGTAAATAAATGATAAGAATTATGATATTTTTATGGTGAATTGAAACTTTTATTATATTTTGAGGTTTTTTGTGTGTTTTTTTCTAGTAATGGAGTAATGGTTTAGGGTTCAGTGTATTGGCTAGTATTTGCTTGGTATATATTTTCCATCATTTGACTTTTAGTCAGCTGTGTCCATATGTTTTCATTTTCTTATCTATCCTATCTAATAAAAGAGAAATATGCAAATTGACCATAACTCCACTACACCCACAAGCCACACCCACCAGCCAATCAGAGTGACTCACAGCAAATTAACTCAACCAAGATGGTGACTGGTGACAATGGAACTAGAGCCAGCAGGAGGCTTGGGTTGCCCTGGCGATGGAGGAAGCCAAGCTTCCAGCCTTCCCTGGCCAGCATGGCCTCCGCTCAAGGCTACAAAGTTTCAATTATAGAAGACAAATAAACCTCAGATACCTGCTTCCAGCTGGCCTTGCCTGTGCTCACAGAGGTGCTGAAAAAAAAAAAGAAAGAAAGGAGAGGCTGGGAGCTTGGGTTGCTGGGGGGCTTGGCCAGCCTGCAAACAGCCACCAGCCCCTCACCCAGGCTGGTCACACCCCCATGGGTGAGGGTCCCTGCTGGGGGGCTTGTCCAGCCTGCAAACAGCCACCAGCCCCTCACCCAGGCTGGCCAGGCACCCCAGCGGGACCCCCACCCTGATCCGGGACACCCTTCAGGGCAAACCAGCTGGCCCCCACCTGTGCACCAGGCCTCTATACTATATAATAAAAGGGTAATATGAAAATTGACCCTAACAGCAGAATGATTGGGAATGACTAGTCACTATGACACACACTGACCACCAGGGGGCAGAAATTCAATGTCGGAGATGCCCCCTTCTGGTCAGTGCGCTCCCACAGGGGGAGCTCTTCTCAGCCACAAGCCAGGCTAATGATTGCCAGCACAGTGGTGGTGGCAGGAGCCTCTCCCGCCTCCTCAGCAGCACTAAGGATGTCCGACTGCAGCTTAGGCCTGCTCCCCGCTAGCAAGTGGACATCCTCCGAGGGCTCCCGGGCTGCCAGAGTGATGCCGGGGAGCGGGCCTAAGCCAGCAGGTGGACATCCCCCAAGGGGTCCCAGACTGTGAGAGGGCACAGGCCGGGCTGAGGGACCCCTCCCCGAGTGCACAAATTTTCATTCACCAGGCCTCTAGTATATATATAAAAGGCTGATATGCAAAGTGTCCCCTTGGGAGTCCAACTGGGAGACCGGAAGTTCAATCACTCACTATGATGTGTGCTGACCACCAGGGGGCAGCGCAGAACAAAGGAAGGCCCCAGCTGGCAGCTGGGGAAGGAAGGCCCTGGGTGGCAGCCCAAAGGCCCCAATCGGCCCTGATTGCCGGCAAGGACTAGGGACCTTACCCGTGCACGAATTTTATGCACCGGCCTCTAGTATAACATAAAATTGGATTACTTTAGGCTATCTTAGCACTCTTTATTTTTTATCTGGTAATGTAATCCATTTATAGTTATTGGTAAAATAAGAAAGCTATCCCTTGGACTCTGCTGTTTAAACTATACACTAATGTTTAAATTTCAATTACATATTTCATAATAGCAGTTTTGTTTTTTCACATAGGCTTATTCTCTAATCATAATTTCAGACTCCTTTGTTCTTTTTAAAGATCTTAAACATAGTTATTTTGAATTTTGTGTCTAAATCCAACAGTTGAGGTATTTGTCATAATGCATCTACTATCCCTCGTTTCTGCTAGTTTCCATTTGTGATGACTTTCGTCCTGATCTATTTTTATAGTTTTTTTTATGGTAAAAGCCTTTTACTTGCAACTTTACCTGTGGAATTTTTTGAAGCCTTAACTTTTAATCCCTCCACAAAATATTGCATTTCCTTCTGCCAAACATCTATAGTCACTACAAATTTGAAACCACTTCGACCTAAGTTCTCTAATTGAAAATTTTCAAACCATATGGTAACTTTAATTAGACTGAAATCCTAGCATATAAATATGAATTCTTAGGGTATATATTTTTATCTTTCTTTCCAGGACCAGAGTGCAAACATAAGCAACTTATCTTGCTATTTCCTTCTCTATGAGAAGTGTTTGTTTGTTTGTTTATGCTTAAATTGAGGGCAGAGCTCTGTGCTTTCCCAGCTATATTCATAAATTTTCTGTTGGATTCCTAATACTCATTGGAATCAATGAAGTCATCAAAAGAAGTTTTAAGGTCTCTAGAGTGTTGCTCAAAACATTTATATCAAAAGTGCATGTTGGTATTGGCTTACCTCCCAGATTTCTGTAGATTTCTTATTTTGTGTCAACTTAAAAATATATTTTAAGCTTAATTTATCTATAAGTTTGGTTCTTTTAAGGTCAGCAGTTTATTCAGAATACCTAATCTGTCATACTGCAAGGCTCAGAAACCCAACTTAATGTCTCTAAGACTTAAGTTTTCTCACTTGGTCCTTAAAGAACCAAATTATATGATGTGTGTAAAATGCAGCTGCCTCGCATTTAGCTATATCAAGGACTCCTGAGTTAGACAACAGAAAGTTTTACTGATGGGTTTAGGATGGCATCTTTCAAACTGGATTCTTCGGTTGCTAGTACCTTACACAGTGTTGATTGGTGTCCTGCTAGAAAGTATTCTGTTGGCAAAAAGTTGGGGAAACTTATTATGTATTCTCCCCTCTTAGAGAGATTTATGTATATTAACATAGGGAATAGGGAACACACTGAGAAATTCTATAATAAAAGACCTGATGAAATTTGTTTAAATATTTTAACCATATTTTTATCAAAGAACCAAATATTTATCACCATATTTTTTTTTATCAAAGAACCTATTTTTTTCTGAAGATCCCTGTTGTTCATAGAATATAGTTTGGGAATATAATCATTAATCCATTTTCTCTTTGAAAAAACAAAAGTCTTCCATGTAGAAGCATATCATCTATGAGAAAATAAAGGTCATGGAAGAAGAGGTGCTAGGGAATGTGCACAAGTTCTGTGGAGCAAGGAAGGAATTACTGTTGTGTACTATTTTGAAATTTTAGTATTATTTTGTGGAGAGTGGCTACAGAGTTTGGACAGGATCAATCCTCAAACTGACGAGAGGGCACTGTCCTCTTGTGGCAAAGCCACATACAAGTCCCAACTTGGAGGGAAAAGCCCTCCCAACACAATTGTATCCAAAGGCTGTTGTTGTATGTAAGCTTGACCTTATAGTCTGACCTTGTAGTCCTAGGTAGCTGAGGGATGTGGGCTGCGGGAATACAGCAAGTGCTGCCAAAACAAAGCTCGGTAGAGTTCAGAGAATTGCAATAACAGGAAAGAAGCAGATTTGAAACTCTCAAGAACACTGTAAATATCTTGACCACTCCCTTGTTTTGCTTTGTGTGATCTGACTATAAAATAAGGATTTGGCTTAGAGTTGGAGTCACTGTGTCCTCATCCAGGTGCAGTAATTCACCTGGCCCCAACTATATTTCTTTAATTCTTCACCACCCCTCCTCAGGTTCACCACTGGCCTTGCTGAACACAGTTCATTATTTATCTATAGGTGCTACTCTGGTGACCTGGAAATCACACTGAAAAGTTGAGAAAGAGCAAGGCTAGAGGGGAGGGGGCAAGGCAAATGTGCAAAAGCAATTGTCTAAGAAATTTGGACTGATAAGCCTGTTCTACATGATCAAGTATTTCTTTATCTCCTTATTCAGTGATTAAGAGCTTGGACTATGAGCCTTGAAGACCTTGGTTTAGTTTCTGGCTCTGGCTCTCACTTTACCCTCTATCTACCTGCCTCATCTTCACATCCATAAAGTGAGCTAGTACTTTACTGCTCCATCTACCACTTGGTTTCTGTGACAATCAAAGGAGACATGTAATAATTACATTGCCCCAGCCCAGATATGTCTAGAGTATTCAATTTGAACTAAATCCCACAGGGCTAATTCACTGGGAAACTTTTACATGGAAGTATAAAATAGTGAGCTGGAGAAGGAATATAGCTGGCAGGTGCCAACATTTCCCTCCATGCCTTTCTTCTAGGATGTACAACTCATTCTGGAGCTTCCTTAAGTGTACATTGGAGGAATTATAGAGAAGTGGCAGAAAATTAGAGGTTAAGAAAAGCCATCCATGAGTAAATAGATAGGGTTTGAAGTAGATCCCAATAATAGCTCATTCTCACAGCACGAAGAAGCTCTTCAGATTGGAATGGCTGCATAGACTATGTAAGAGTAAGAGCTGAAAATAGGTTATGATGAATATCTTCAGGCAACTGTTGTGTTAAAAATTGAGTATATTTGTGGTGACTAATGTGGACCAAAGGCCAGGAAAACCCAAAATATGATCCTGAATTATTTTATAGTTCCTGGGAGTCAAAAAGTCCCAATCAAGAAAACAGAATAGTAAACTTTTGGCCATGTAGAAAAAAATATTTTTGGAAAATTATTATTGCCTTTTAAATCCCCATATGTTCAGGAGTATAATTCATACACTTTACAGCTGTAGTAAAATAATGTAGATAAATTCTGACAACAATTAGACTGAAAGCATAGGAGCCAGAAGCAATGTAATTATATATTTTAACCTGTTATTAACCTGTTATTTAAAATTGCATTTTTTCTTTTAGTTATTTACCCTTCTTATTTAGTTGTTTTTTCCACACTTTCTAACATTTTATAAAATTTAAATCCAATGTGCTTATTGTATATTTTCCCCAACTAGAAAGTATGCTACATAAAGCTGGTATTTTTGTTTATTTTGACCTTTAAATTACCTCCAATGCCTAGAAGATTGGCTGATATTTGGCAGGATCTCAATAAGTATTTGATGAATAAATAAATCATCTTATAGAAGTGTAACTTCACATTTTGTGAGACATGGGGAGAATTTGGCTTTGTTTAACCAGATAAATAAAATATCCAGGCTGATTTTAAGCACAAGCAGTAGGATTTGCAACTCATGTCAATTTATGTGAATATAATAAAATTCCTCAGGGATATAAAAACCCAGGTAAACAAAATAAAACAAAACAAAAACACCTTCCCATTATTCTTCTTCACACTTTGTACTGTTAACACAATAAATCTTCCTTAGCTGAGATCTTGTGAAAATGTGAAAATGAAGAGACAAATAATCCCACCAAATTAAACGAATATAAACAACGTAGCAAGTTAAATTGAGCTTTGTGTATTATTTTGATTAAAAATAATTCTCTTGAGTACAAATGAGAAAAATGTAATCACTGACCAACCTGTAAATTACTTTAAATAGTGTTTCTAGACCGTTAATGTTGATGGCATATTCTGTTTGTTAATAGTCCCCTATTTCAGAGAAAATTACTCTACCATTTGCTTAATTTTCCACACAGTACACATTGACTTATTTAGATTGAATATTGTTGAGTAAGCTATAAACTTTGAACTTTTTTCAGTTACATTACTAGTATTCCTTCTGTGGAAAGTTATATCCTTAAGAAAATACAGCTACTTTTCCCCCAACATTTTTTTAAAAATCAGATACACATTATACACTCACACATTCACCAATTTGGATAATGTGTGTTTTCTACCCAATTTTATATTCACAGTACTTAAGTACTGTGAGATTTTAGTTTGCAATTATTCTTAGCCATCTGTTAAAAACAGTTATTTACAAAAAATATATTGGTATTATCTTAATCCATCCTACTTTTAAGAAAAACTCTAAACCCACAATTTTAAAAAAAAAATTATTGCATTTATTGAGGTGACATTGGTTAGTAAAATTATATAGGTTTCAGGTGTACAATACATCACCTGATATTGTATTGTACATCATCTGTATATTGTATTGTGTGTTCACCACCCAAAATCTTTTCTTTACATTAACATTTATCGCCCCTGTATCTCTTCTACCTCCACTATCCTTCTTTCCCTCAGGTAATTACCAAACTGTTGTTTATATCTATGAGGTATTTTTGTTTGCTTGTTTGTTTAATTGCTTCACCTTTTTCACTCAGTTCCCCATAAACCCACAATTTTGAATTCCTGAGGCTCTAAAACTCAAAGACTTAAATGACTCTACAGTCCATGCTTTACTGAACCCTGAAGGAGGAGGAAGAGGAGGCAGTAACTGCCCATGAAAAAATAATTCTAAATCAAGATTTTCAAAACTTCAAAAGATTGAAAAAAATGATTACAAAATAATTTCTAAATGTGTGACAAGCTGCCCAGTTTAAGAAAATGAAATAGTATTAAAGGTTTTTTACAGACTGAGGTTACCGTGCTTATGATATCTCTATAAAATAATATTGGTGCTGTGGAGTAGTGAAATTAATATTTGCTAATTAATATTTGGCTGAATGGCCATAACGAATTAAGCAATAGATAAGAGTAATATTAGAAAAAAAGAAAACATGCTTCATCAAAAAGTCTAAGGTAAAGAATAAAATATGTTTATTATTGCTTTATCTTAAATACACAGATTCTTTCTGAAGTCAGTTTTTTTCAGATGGTTATCATTGTTTATTACTATCTATATTCAAATTTGAGTGTCTTAAAATTATAACTCCACTAATTATTTGTACTAAGTTCAGTCCAGAATGAATAGGAAATGGAAGTGGACCCCTCCTGTAGACAGAGGAATTCAATGTTTTTTCTCAAATATCCTTGAGGAAATAAATTCCAATTTACACCTAACAAATTAGCCACACTTTAAATGAGAAAAAAAATATCGACACTTGATTGAGAAATTAGCAAATCCTGAGAGCTTAAATTGGTTAAATCTGTTTGAAACAAGAAATGATAATAAAATCAATTTACACTGAATAAAACAGAAGTGATAGAGAACTGGATATATCAATATGGGAGTGAATGTGCAATGGAAATGAAAATGTTTATTAAATTGCAATCATCTTAGAAACCCAGGTTATGTCAGTTTTGCAATAACAATAATACATTTTGTGTTGTCTTGTAATAGTGATGTGTTCAAATTGAGATTATCCATTCAACATTTTGCCTGATTCTCCTTGAGGCTAATGTTGCATAAATGTAAGCAGACAAGTAGGAGGGAAACAAGTTAAAATCTTCCTAGGAAAAAAACAAAAACTTAATTATTTTTCTTCAATTTTTACCTCTTCACCAATATTCTTGTCTCCAACCTTCTTTAACATTATTCTTGTCTAGTAACCATATCCCTCCATAATCTGAGTTCAGTCATCCATTCTCTGACCTCTACCTCCAATCTTTTCAGCCTACTTCCTTTGATAACTGAACTCACAGTGGCTTATAAGACTTTTAAGTCCACGGCTACCTTTCAGGTACCAGCTTCCTCTTTTCTCCCTCTCAGTTTACTTTGTGTCAACTCTAATCGCTTCCTTGCTTTACTCAAACACCCCGGACTTCTTCCATGAGATCTTTGTAACTTGCCACCCTGCTTGCTAGATTGTGCTTACTCCAGATTTACCCATAGCACATGAAATAGTTATCTATTACCCCACAATTTAGCAGCTCAGAACAATCAACATTTATTATGTCACATATTTTCTGAAGATCTAGAACATAGGAGTGGTGTAGAATCTGTGAGACAGAGTGTCTGTCTGAGGGTCTCTCATGAGGGTGCAGTTAAACTGTTGGCCAGGGTTGTAGCCTCTGAAGACTTGACAAAGGCTGAGGATCTCCTTCCAGATCTTGTGGGCAAGAGGCTTCAGTACCTCCCAATAAAGCAGTGGTTCTCAACCTTCCTAATGCCGCTACCCTTTAATATAGTACCTCATGTTGTGGTGACCCCCAACCATAAAATTATTTTCGTTGCTACTTCATAACTGTAACTTTGCTACTGTTATGAATCGTAATGTAAATATCTGATATGCAGGATGTATTTTCATTGTTACAAATTGAACATAATTAAAGCATAGTGATTAATCACAAAAACAATATGTAATTATATATGTGTTTTCCGATGGTCTTAGGCAACCCCTTTGAAAGGGTCATTTGACCCCGAAAGGTGTCGCAACCCATAGGTTGAGAACCGCTGCAATAAAGACTACTTTATAGGCTATATGTTCAGGCTGTGTTCTGTGAACCACTGAGTCCAACCTATTGTTCAAAAAAGGAGAGAAATTCAGCTCTACTTGTTCAAGGAAGGAATATAGAAATATTTGTTGGCATATTTTAAAAATCATCTAAGCTCATCTCTCACATCCTTCAAATCTCTATTGTCTTGTCACCTGATTAGCAAGACCTTCCCTGTCCACATTATAAAAACTAGAGGCCTGGTGCACAACGTTTGTGCACTTGGGGAGGGCGGGTTCCTCAGTCCGGCCTGCACCCTGTCACAGTCCGGGACCCCTCGGGGAATGTCTGCCTGCCAGCATATGCCCACTCCCCCTAAGCCAGCAGACAGAAATCCCTCAAGGGGTCCTTAGTGAAGCCATGGAGGCGGGAGAGGCTCCCGCCACTGCTGCTGCACTCGCCAGGTGTGAGCCCAGCTTCTGGCTGAGCGGCACTCCCCCTATGGGAGCGCACTGACCACCAGGGGGCAGCTCCTGCATTGAGCATCTGCCTCCTGGTGTTCAGTGCGCATCATAGCAACCGGTCGTTCCGCCATTTGGTCGATCTGCATATTAGGGTTTTATTATATAGGATAGAGAGTTTTTCTCCCTATGTACTTTCCTTACCTGCTTCATTTGTTTCTGTAATCTATACTACCATCTAAAATACAAAATGCTTATTTAATAATTTGTTTATTTTGTTGCCTCCAACTTCTAGAATATAAGCTCCAATAGGAGAGGGAATTTATATATTTTGCTTACCTCTGTATTCCCAGGTCTTATAACAATGCCTGGCATATAATAGGCAATATCAATATACATATGCTGAATGAATGAATGAATAAGTAATAAAAGAATATATGCTCTGTGGCTATTGAAAAATTCTAATTGGCTTTGGTTAGTCTACCTTAGCTTTTCTCGTGTTCTGTCTTTAAGAAACCCCAAAGAGGTCAGGAAATCGGCCTTTGCATTATTCAGGAGTATATATAATTATGAGAATCCAGATTTTCCCCTCAGCCTGAAAATAGAAGCTTTCTAGTTCTTACATACAAGGATGAAAATAAACCTCAAACATGCATAAATAGCTTCTGCCCAAGGATCAAGGGTTTCTTAGTGATCTGACTCCTTGTGCTCTCTTATCAGCACACTTGTCTAGGCAATTAAAATCTGCTAGATTTTTTTTTTTTTTGCTTCAAATACTCCTCTTAAATGAACAAATTTTATGCCTATTTCTTGCCCATCAAACTTCTAACCTTCTCGACCCCCCCTCTCCGACTCAATATCTCAACTTGGTAGCCTACCACAGCCACCTGATTCTTATAGCAGTAACTAACTGTGCGTCTCATGATATCTTGTTTATTTATGCTTTGGGATATACCTTATGTCCCTGAGTAGGTTAAGCGTCCCAGAGTCAGGATTCATGTTTTATAATCCTTTCCTATCTTCTTTAATCACTAGCCCAATACTAAACAGCCTTTATCCCAGTTGATCTACAAATACTTATTACCAGATTAAGATACAGAAACTCATTTTTATTAATATTAAGTGTCTGATTCAGTGTAGTAGAAATATAACTTTTGTTAAAAGTCAAAGTGAGCCCTAGCTGTTTTGACTCAGTGAATAGAGTGTTGGCCTGTGGACTGAACAGTCCCAAGTTCCATTCCTGTCAAGGGAATGTACCTAGGTTGAAGGCTTGATCCCTGGCCCTGGTCAGGGTGCTTTTGAGAGGTAACCAATCCATGTATCTCTCTCATACATTGATGTTTCTCACTCTCTGTCTCTCCCGCTCCCTTCCATTCTCTCTAAAAGTTAGTGGACAAATATCCTCAGGTGAGGATTAACAACAACAACAAAGTCAAAGTGAAAAGCAGTATTAGATATTGCTATGTGCTTACTACATTGACCTGTTTTTTTAAAAATTACTTCCAGATAAAAAGAAATACCTAAGAGTTTTAATGTTAGTGCCACAAGTAGATAGAAACATAATAAATAGGATCATGAAATTGTGGAAAGTTTCATCTTTGCTCCTTTTTTTTAGATACAACAGTGCCACGGCTTTTGATTAGGCTATCTAATAAATTTCTTCATGAATCTGTATTTTCCTGCCTTATGACTTTGTTGAAAAACTAACTTAGAACAAAATTTACTAATGCTTTCAAAATAGAAAAAAATGACTAGTAAACATTTACCATTTTAACAAACTATCCCTATCGTACACTTCTCTGAAAAAATCCTCAGAGGATGAATTATCAATGCATTCAGTTTTATAATTTGGTTGTAAAGTTCTTAATTATAGACCAAATTTCTTAAATATTACTTGCATATTAATATAATTGAAATTTGGTGGTACTACTAAGGGCTTTCAGATTTAACATTTCTACTCTAGCCATTTAAGCTGATATTAAAGGTATCCACTCTCCCTACCTGGATTTCATAAGAACATAATACCTCATATAAATGTCCATGTAATCTTTCAGTTATGACCATGTGGATAAGTAGACTATGTTTGAAGTTTTCTAATAATAGAGAATTCATTATCATCTGAGGCAACCCAGTACATTTTTGAAGATATCTATTAATTTTTACTTCTTTTAATATAAAATTTATCTCATTTTGCTTTCATTTATTAATTGGTCCTAATTTTATCTCTTGAAATAAAAACGAAAAAAAAATTACAGCCAATCTCTGTTTCCTTATGAAGACTTTCAAAATATCATTCCTATACACTCCCCTAGTAGGTGTTCTTCAGTTTTTCCTGCTCTTGCTCCTATGACTTGGTTTTCCTTCCTCATGAACGGTCTCTGAATGAACTCCAGTTTTATTTGCCCGTATTGGTTTTCTGATGCCTTCTCACAGTCCAGGACCCCTTGGGGGATGTCCACCTGCTGGCTTAGGCCAGTTCCCTGGGGGATTGGGTCTAAGCTGGCAGTCAGACATTCCTCTGGCAGCCTAGGAGGCCTCAGAGGATGTCCAACTAATAGCTAAGCTGTTAGTCCAATGATTCTCAACCTTTCTAATGCCGCAACCCTTTAATACAGTTCCTCATGTTGTGGTGACCCCCAACTATAAAATTATTTTTGTTGCTACTTCATAATTATAATTTTGCTACTGTTATGAAACGTAATGTAAATATCTGATATGCAGGATGTATTTTCATTGTTAAAAATTGAACATAATTAAAGCATAGTGATTAATCAAAAAACGATATGTAATTATATATGTGTTTTCTTAGGCAACCCCTGTGAAAGGGTCGTTTGACCCCCAAAGGGATCACGACCCACAGGTTGAGAACTACCAGGGAGCAGCTCCTGCGTTGAGTGTCTGCCTCTGGTGGTCAGTGCGCATCAAAGTGACCGGTCGTTCCCAGTCACTCCGCTGTTAGGGTCAATTTGATTATTACCCTTTTATTATATAGGATAATATACAAGGATTGAACTAATATCTCATAGCAGGTGCTTTCCTTGACATTTTATGCCTTTTAGCAGAAATGCTATAGACTAAGTATTAGAAAAATGATTGAATATAATACATGCTATTTATATCTGTTATTCAGAATATTTATTATTTTATTGTCCACAAAAACACAGATGCCATATTCTCTGATGGCTTTTATTTCACTCAGCATAACATCTGAAGCTCTTACCGAGGTCAACATGCTCTAAAATCTGGCCCCTTGTTATTCTTTGACTTAATTTTTGCCACTTCCCTCATTCTCTCTAATCCTGTCATTTAACATTTATTATAAATGTTTGGATATGCCTGCTATTTCACCTTCTGTTCCTTTGTCCTCAAACATTATGTCCCCAACTACCCATACCCACATGGCTCACTTTCTCTCTTCATTCAGGTCTCTGCTCTAATGTCATTTTATCAGAAAGGTTTCCATGACCATTCTATTAAAATAGAATCATTCTTTATCTTTTTTGTTTCCTCGTTGTATGTTTCTTTATAGAAGTTGTCACCACCTTGTGTTAATATTAGTAACACTGCTCATACTGTAAAGTTTTGTCTAATATCTCCTTACACTATTTGGAAAATGATGAAGTGTACCTGCTACTACAAGTTCCCAGTTTACAGATGGGGAAATAAAGTCTCAGTGTCTTCTCAGCTTCAAATAGCAAGTTAAACTACATGTTGGTAGCCATACTCCATTACCCTTCCCTTGTAGACTTTTCATGTACAATTCTAAACAATAGAAATTACAGCAACTTCAGTGTTTTTAGAGATGTTTCTATATGAATGCTGCATCTTATACTTGTTACGTGCTCAAACTTGTAGCTTAATAATCTGAAAATCACAAGCTTCAGAACATGCTGTTATCACTTTGAAAGCTGTTGAAGACTCAGTGTATGTCAGCCTTCTTTAGGACAGCCTAAAGAATACAAAGGCAATAGGCCCTCACTCCAGAAATAGAAGAGAAGTTCCCAGGATTCTATCAGAATAACTCACTTTCAAGAAAGATTTATGAAAATCAGGAGAGTAGAATTGCAGACACAGTATAGCATATTAAAACTAAAAGCAGCTTAGATTCTACGTAGTTCAGTCCCTTCATTTCACATCTTTGGAGAAATGTATATCATATCTTTTTCCCATTTTAAGTTGGATTATTTGGTGGTGTTTTTTTGTTGTTTGTTTTTTGCTATTGATTTATATGAGCTCTTTATATGTTTTGGCTATTAACTCCTAATCAGACATATATTTTGCATATATTTTATCCCATTCCATTGGTAGCCTTTTGATTTTGTTGATCATTTCCTTTGCCTTCCAGAAGTTTTTTTAGTTTACTTATTTATGTTTGCTGTTTTCACTTGTGCCTTTGGTGTCATATCCAAAATATTATTGCCAAGACCAATGTCAATGATATTTTTTCCTATTTATTTTCGGGGGTGGGGGGTTGTCTAACATTTAAGTCTTTAACCCATTTTGAGTTGATTTTTGTATATGGTACAAGATAAAAATTCCATTTCATTCTATGTGGATAAACAGTTTTCCCAACATCATTTATTGAAGAGACTATCCTTTCTCCATTGATTATTCTTTAGTCCTTTGTCAAATATTAGTTGATTGTCTATGAATAGGGTTATTTCTGGGCTTTCAATCCAATTGATCTATGTATCTGTTCTTATGCCAATACTATACTGTTTTGATTACTATAGGTTTATAATATAGTATTAGCTTTTAAAATATGTGTTTTTCTCTGTTTGGAATATCCTTATTTCCTTATCTTCAATGGATCTTTCTGCATCCTGTAAGTCTTTATTTAAATTCTCTCTCTCACCCTAGTTGGTTTGGCTCAGTGGATAGAGTTTGATTCTGGTCAAGGGCAGGTACCTCAGTTGCAGGCTCCTCCCTGGTCTGGGCCCTGATCAGGGTTCATGCAGGAGGCAATCAATTGATGTGTTTCTCTCACATCAACATTTCTCTCTGTATTTCACTCTCTCTTCCACTCTCTTTAAAAATCAGTGGTTCCCTAGCTGGTTTGGTCTGCAGACAGAAGGGTCCTGGGTTCAATTCTGGTCAAGAGTACATGCCCGGGTTGCAGGCTCCATCCCCAGTAGGGGTGTGCAGGAGGCTGCTGATCAATGATTCTCTCTCATCATTGATGTTTCTCTCTCTCTCCCCCTCTCCCTTCCTCTCTGAAATCAATAAAAACCTATTTTTAAAAAGACACTACTAAAATAACACACACTATTTTTAAAAAATCAATGGAAAAATATCCTTGGGCGAGGATAAAAAAATAAATAATAAACAAGTACATTCTCTCATCCTTTCCCAATAGCCAATAATATTCCCTATGTCTTTCTTATTCTTTCACAGTTCTTTGTACAAGCCTTTTACAGAACTCTCATCATATTTATTCTAATTATTTTTCTGTAGGTTTGGATAGGAATGAATCTATTGTCAATTTCATTTTTGTAGTTATAATAAATAAAAATCAATAAGCGGCCCTCGTCCTCTTACCCCTAATTTGTCCCTGTCTTCATTTGACTTAGTAATTTAAAATCACTTAATATGATATATCCTATTTCTATTAGTTATACATACAGAACAGTTTCAAGCATATATAATCATATCATGACACATTTTTCTTTATGAATAACAAAATTTTATATAATTAATTTATGACGTATAAGATCACTAAATTTTTTATCTCTTACATCCTTCTATTCTAATCCGTGTTCCTCATTAATTAGTTCCCCTTTCATAGGATTCTTGCAGAGATCACGAGGGAAACTATTTTATAAGTCCATGAATTTCACAGTAACCACATTGCTTTCTCTGCTTCATCCTCCATGAGTTAAGGGTCAGAGTATCTTCACCGGGCTGCACATCCCAGCTTTGGTATGTCCTCATCGCTGCACCACGACGCCTGAGACATTGGAGTCTATGTCTTCCTTGTGGTGCATTGAGCCATCCTCACTGGCACTAGCAGGAAAACAGATGACTCAACTTCCTTCCTATTTCTTACTGTAGATCCAAGGCAGCTCTTCCAGATAAAGTACAGGATGGTGAAGGGATTTCTGTATCCCTCTATGGTTGAAGTAACTGGATGAAGAAATGATACCATGTAGATGTTTTCAGATTTGGGATTAGTGAGATATTGTAAAAACATTTTAATATCATGGAGCAAGTACTGTGTCTCTAGAAAATTAGATTCCTTGTATTGGGGGAATGTCCCTAACCAGGCCAGATCAAGACAAAAATAATGTTTAAGAAGAGAAATAAGGAGATGGGATTTAGAAGGCATACATCCCATAGCAAAGTGCACTAAAGAAACCAGAAGTCATCTTTTTCAAAGAGGCATTTCCTAACCAAGCCCTGCTGGACTAGAAGTCCCATTCCATGATCCCACTGCACCTCTGCTTGCTTCCTCTATAGCAGTGGTTCTCAACCTTCTGGCCTTTTAAATACAGTTCCTCATTTTGTGACCCAACCATAAAATTATTTTCGTTGCTACTTCATAACTGTAATGTTGCTACTGTTATGAATCGTAATGTAAATATCTGATATGCAGGATGGTCTTAGGCAACCACTGTGAAAGGGTCGTTCAACCGCCAAAGGGGTCGCGACCCACAGGTTGAGAACCACTGCTCTATAGAGCTTACTACTTTGTATTGGAATTGATTTTACATATTTATAGTTTCAGCTACAAGTGGCTTATTGAGGAGTGGATCAGATATATAGCAAATACTTAAGTATTTTCTGAACTAAGTAGAATAGTTAATGCCTACTGGATTGGCATTCTGATTTATATTTATATTAGTCTTTCTCCAAGAGAACTGTGTGAAGGCCTAATTAGCGTAGAATTAGAGGAGCCAATGATGTAAAACCCAGTCTAAGGACCAGAAAAGATGAGATGAAATGACCCAGCTCAAGCAGTAAGACAGGAAAAGAGGGGACAAAGTCACTCTTCTGCCTTTCGTTCCTTTCAGACCCTCAGTAGATTATGTGATGTCCACCCCATTGGGAAGGGCAATCTATTTTATGGAGCCCACCAATTAAAATGCTAACCTCATGTGGACACACTCCAGAACTAACGTTTAACCTGGGCACTTCATGACCAGTCAAATTGATGTGGTAATTAATCATCACAAATACCCTCCAATCATACCAGTTGGTCAGTTCCAAACTCTACCTCTCATAATATCGGACAGCATGTCAGAGACAATATGACAAAATGGACACCTTCATGATAAGTATAATCAGATTGATTTGCTGGAATGCTACCTCTGCAGTTTATTTAAGCTTAGAATCTTAGAGAAATTCGTACCCCTCAATCCCCAAATCAGTCTCTGTAAATTAGGTTTAATAATGCAGTATTATAGTACCACAGCATAATAGTAGTTATCATTGTGAGGATAAAATGGGGTAAATAATGTAAATCATATGGAAGCATTTGAAATTCCATTTGACTAAAAGTAATTGATTTGTTCCCTTTATAATTATTCTTTAAATTTTTTATCAGTGTACAAGTCTGCAGGTAACTGGTCCAGCCCTATGTAGCAGCAACTCAATATCACCAGAAACTTCCATCTTTTTCTCAGCTATTCTCAGCTTTTACTTGTTGCTATATCTTCATAATATGGCTACTCCACTTCCAGCATTATTTCCACCCTTCCTGGAAACAAAGGAGAGGAGGGGGAGAGGGAAAGGGAGGGAAAGAAATAGAAATGGAGGTAGGAAGGAAGGGAGGAAGGAACAGAGGGAGGGAGGGAGGAAGGAAAAAGGTTCATGCCAGCTATTGGTCCTTTGTAAAGAGTTTCTAAAAGTGACTTTTACTTACATTTCACTAACCATGACTGTGTCACACAAGCACTTCTTGTTTTAAAGGAGATAAGTTTTTTGGTTGTGTGTATGTTGGCATTTTTCTTTTTTTATTTTAAGCTGACCCATTGCCATCCTGAATAAGATTAAAATTCAGTTAGTAAAATAAAGAGAACAGTTATTGGGAGAACTATTAGCATTAGTTGTTTCTACCATAGGAACAAGGTCTCTCAAGGTCTCACAACAAAAATCTAGTTTTTATTTTACAGAGGGAAACAAAAAATATAGAAGGAACAGAGATTCTTTCCTTTTTTTTTAAGATAAATATTCCAGGCAATTATGTGCATTTGTGAATCACTCTAATTTCAGCTTCAGAGTTCAGCTGAGTGGCAGGACAATCTATGTTTCTCTTGATTCCCTTCCCCAATAAAACATCTGGCTACATACTAGAATTTTCATTAAAGGAGCACAGGGAGCTTTAACATAATTCATCTCTACATCTTTTACTGGCAACTTCTTGTATAAAACAATCTTCCCCTTAATATGAATCTGATACTCTTTTTCTGGCATGAGAATTACATTCATCTGGTATAATGAAGGTTTGTTTTTCAATACAGGGACCTTTTGCCAACAAGATGAGAGAGAATGCGGGAGAGGATGGAAGTTATATTGTTATAGGATGATATATTATTATTTTCAAAGCTCTGAGGAGCCAGATTCAACCTTGTCAGCCTTGATTTATGTTTGTTCATTCTGTGTTTCAATAGGGAGGTCAGGTAAGCTTTACTGAAATTTTTTTTATATGTTTTTCTACTGAGTGCAATGAAAAGCATCTCCAACCTCACTCTCCGTTTTCAGAGTTAAGAGTTAAGCTTTTATTGAATGGATGCTGCATACGATTATGACTTAAAATCTACTCACACATCTATGTATATGTATCTGAACTCTAAGTGACTGAACAAGCTGAAGGACCCTTGAAATCAGATTATTAATTGAGAGATTAGAATATATGTTTGGAAAATTTTAAAATACATAAGGGCAGCTACATTTTGAGCAAAATCTCAAAATATTTTACTATTTAAGAAGGTTTCTTTTTTTTCCCTTATAAATGTGTGAATCACAAAAATCTCCGACTTAACTACAGATATGGAATATTCTATTTGAGAACATAAAAATAAGTCCTGAAATGTAACTGGATCCCTTTAGTGTTAATTGGGCTTGTAAAATTGTAGAGCAGTATGTGAAAAGACATGTAATTATATAGTTTTTAAAAGTTTGTAAATTATCTCTAATACATATGGGAAGAAAGTATATGATAATATTTCAAAATAGAAAAAAAGATAGTGAACAAATTAGTGTTGGGAAGACAGTTTAGTAGTAAGGAAAACTAAAGCTAGATATGTAAATCATTCTTTAAACAAAAGATTAGAGGCCTGGTGCACAAAATTTGTGCATGGGGGGTGGAGGGGATCCCTCATCTTGACCTGCACCCTCTCGCAATCCGGAACTGCTGGCTCCTAACCGTTCGCCTGCCTGCCTGATTGCCCGTAACCACTCTACCTACCTGCCTGATCACCCCTAATCCCTCTGCCTGCCTGCCTAATCGCCCTGCCTGCCTGCCTTATTGCCCCTAACTGCCTCTGCCTCAGGCCTCTGCCACTGCGGCTTTGTCGAGAAGGATATCCGGAAGGTCGTTTGGCTATCTGGTCTAATTAACATATTATGCTTTTATTATTATAGATAGTTCCATAGGTCATTTGTTTCAATAAGTTAAGGTCTTCTTAATAAGAATATATATAACCTAAGCACCATAAAGAGTAAAACTAATATATTTGATGACATAAAAATCCTGGTGTGTGTGTGTGTGTGTGTGTGTTACATTCTCTTACTTTGAGGCTTGTCTTTTTTCTCCCTTTGTTTTTGTTTGATGAACAAAACTTCCTAATTTTAATAAAGATAAATTCTCAAATGAGTGCGTTTATGTCCAAATATGATACATACTATTAAAAGCTTTTGCCTACTCCAAGGCTATGATAGTG
Organism: Myotis daubentonii; assembly: GCF_963259705.1. Taxonomy (NCBI): domain Eukaryota; kingdom Metazoa; phylum Chordata; class Mammalia; order Chiroptera; family Vespertilionidae; genus Myotis; species Myotis daubentonii. The sequence goes on along the minus strand of NC_081841.1, from coordinate 200,590,365 downwards.
ATGGTATTTCTGCAGAAGCTTTATTACTTTCCCTTTTACACTCGTATCTGTGATCTTACTTGAATGGTAGTTGTGTCAAGATTAATTATTTTTATGATTATCTTTTATTGATAAGATCATTCTTTGTCTATCACACTTCAATGTTACATTGTCACAAAATAAATGACTGCATATGTGGGTCTGTCTAGACTTTTCATTCTACTCCCTTAATCTGCTTAACTAAAATTGCACCAATACTACATTGAAATTTTCTTCTCTTATTGTTGTAACAAGGACTTTTAGTATAATACTGAGTAGAAATTCTGATAGCATTTCTTCTTGTTTCATCCCTAACCTCAATAGAGAAGTTTTAATATTTCATAATAAGACATTTCTTTTTTAAATTGAATTTATTGGCATGACATTGATTAATAAAATTAAATAGGTTTTAAATGTACAGTTCTATAATACATCATCTGCATATTGTATTGTGTGTTTACCACCCCAAGTCATTTATTCCTCCCTTTACTCTCTTCTGCTTCCCCAAACCCTCTTTCACTCTGGTAATCATCATATTGCCGTCTGTGTCTATGAGTTTGGGTTGGGTTTTTTTTGTTTGTTTTGTTTTGTTTTTTTGCTTCTTCACCCAGTCTCCCAACCCCATTACCCTCTGACAGCTGTCAGTCTGTTTCATGTATCCATACCTCTGTTTCTATTTTGTTTGTTAGCTTATTTTGTTCATTAGATTTCACATATAAGTGTAATCATAGGGCACTTGTCTTTCTCTGACTGACTTATTTCACTTAGCATAATATTCTCCAGGTCTATCTATGCTGTCAAAAAAGTAAGATTTCCTTATTTTTTTACAGTGCAGAAATATTCCATTGTGCAAATGTACCACTGTTTTTTGCATTTACTGATGGGCACTGAGCTACTTCCAAATCTTGGCTGTCCTATCGAATAAAAGAAAAACATGGTAATTAGCCGTAACTTTGCTACCCTTCCCATTGGCTAATCAGGGCTATATGCAAATTAACTGCCAACCAAGATGGCTGGCAGCCGGCAGCTAGGCAACTGACGCAAACAGGAAGCTTGCTTGCTCCAGTGATGGAGGAAGCCAAGGTTCCCCGCCTGCCACTGCTGGGCTCTGAGCAGCTCTCTAAGAAACATTGTTGCAAATATAGAAGCTAAACAAAACCCAGAAACCTGCTTTCAGCCGGCCGGGATCTCAGAGCTGGAGTCGCAACAAAGTTTCAAATACAGAAGGTAAACAAAGCCCAGAAACCTGCTTTCAGCAGCCAAGGTCTCACAGCTATAGCCGGCTCTCAGCTCCAGTGACAGCCATAGAAGGTAAATAAATCCCAGAATAAAATAAAAAAGGAAAAAAGGAGGTGTTGGGAGCTTCAGTCGCCCGCCAGCCTGAAAATGGCCCTCAGCCCCTCACCCAGACTGGCTCGGCACCCCAATGGGGACCCCCACCCTGAAGGGGGTGTGACCAGCTGCAAACAGCCATCATCCCCTCATCCAGGCTGGCCAGGCACCCCAGTGGGGACCCCCACCCTGAAGGATGTGTGACCAGCTGCAAACAGCCATCATCCCCTCACCCAGGCTGGCCAGGCACCCAAGTGAGACCCCCACCCTGATCCAGGACACCTTCAGGGCAAACCAGCCAGCCCCCACCCGTGCACCAGGCCTCTACCCTATATAGTAAAAGGGTAATATGCCACCCAGCACCGGGATCAGCGAGACCTCCCAGCACCAGGATCAGCAGAGCAGCAAGGCCTCCCGGCCTGGGATCAGTGGAGCCACAAGGCCTCACAAACCCAGGATCAGCAGAGCTGTGAGGCCCTCCAGCACCGGGATCAGTGGAGCAGCGAGGCCTCGCTGCCCCTGTGTCAAGCAGAGCTGCGAGGCCTCCCAGCACCGGGATCAGCGGAGCAGCGAGGCCTCACTGCCCCTGTGTCAAGTGGAGCCGCGAGGCCTCCCAGCACTGGGATCAGCAGAGCAGCGAGGCCTCTTAGCACCGGGATCAGCTGAGCAGTGAGGCCTCCCAGCACTGGGATGAGCGGATCAGCGAGGCCTCCCAGCACCAGGATCAGCGGAGCCGCGAGGCCTCTCGGCCTGGGATCAGTGGAGCCACAAGGCCTCCCGAATCCGGAATCAGCGGAGCCGCAAGGCCTCCTGGCACCGGTATCAGCAGAGCAGCAAGGCCTCCTGGCACCGGTATCAGCAGAGCAGCGAGGCCTCCTAGCACCGGGATCAGCGGAGCAGCGAGGCCTCACTGCTCCTGTGTCAAGCGGAGCCGAGAGGCCTCCTAGCACTGGGATCAGCAGAGCCACAAGGCCTCCTGGCCCCTGGAGCAGCGTGACAGGGGACAGCGCCCAAACCCCCTGATTGCCCTGCCGCTCTGTGTGTGACAGGGGGCAGGGCCACAACCTCCCTATCTGCCCTGCTCTGATCATGAAAGGGGAAGGCGCCCCAACCCCCTGATCGGCCCTGCTCTGTGCCTGATAAGGGGGGAGCTCCCCAACCCCCTGATCGGCCCTGCTCTGTGACAGGGGGCAGCACCCCAACCCCCCCATGGGCCCTGCTCTGTGTGTGATGGGGTAGAGCCGCAACCTCCCCATTGGCCCTGCCCTGAGTGTGACGGGGGTGTGTCCCAACCCCCTGATTGGCCCTGCTCTGTGGGTGACGGGGCGGCGCCCCAACCTCCCCATCGACCCTGCCTTGAGTGTGACAGGGGGCAGCGCCCCAACCCCCCAATCGGCCCTACCCTGAGCGTGACTGAGGGTGGTATCGCAACCTCCCAATCCGCCCTGCTCTGTGCATGACAGGGGGTGGCACCCCAACTCCCCAATCGGCCCTGCTCTGAGCCCGACCAGGAGCTGCGGGGCAGGCACCTAGGGATTGGGCCTGCCCTCTGCCACCCGGGAGCGGGCCTAAGCCAGCAGGTCGTTATCTCCCGAGGGGTCCCAGACTGTGAGAGGGCACAAGTGGGGCTGAGGGACACCGCCCCCCCCGCCAGTGCACAAATTTTTGTGCACCGGGCCTCTAGTTCTATATAATAAAAGGCTAATATGAAACACCAAACAGCACAACGGCGGGTCGCTATGATACGCACTGACCACCAGGGGGCAGACACTCAATGCAGGAGCTGCCCCCTGGTGGTCAGTGTATTCACAGAGGGGGAGCGCCACTCAGCTAGAAGCCGGGCTCACAGCTGGCAAGCCCAGCGGTGGGGAGCGTGCCTAAGCTGTTAGTCAGACATTCTCCGAGGACTCCCGGGCTGCCAGAGGGATTTCTGACTGACAGCTTAGACACACTCCCCAAGCTGGCAGGTGGGCATCCCCCAAAGGCTCCCGGACTGCAAGACTGCAAGAGGGGGCACAGGCCAGGCTGAGGGACCGTCCCCCCCCCCGCCCCGGGTGCACAAATTTTGTGAACTGGGCCTCTAGTTGTAAATAATGTTGCAATGAACAAAGGAGTATATATACTCTTTTCTGAATTAGAGTTTTGGGTTTCTTTGGATATATTCCCAGAAGTGAAGTCACCTGGGTCATAAGGCAGTCCCACTTTTAATTTTTGAAGAAACTCCATACTGCTTTCCACAGTGGCTACACCAATCTGCATTCCTACCAATGGTGAATGAGGGTTTCTTTATCTTCACATCCTCACCAACATTTGTTGATTTATTGGTGATAGCCATTCTGACAGGTGTGAGGTGATACCTCATTTTGGTTTTAAATGACATTTCTCTAATGATTAGTGACATTGAGCATCTTTAATATGTCTATTGTCCATTTGTAAGTCCACTTTGCAGAAGTGTCTACTCAGTCCTTTGCCCATTTTTTTAAATTGGATTGGTTCTGGGTTTTGGTGTTGAGTTTTATAAGTTCTTTAGAAATTTTGGATATTAACCTCTTATCAGATGTATTATTAATGAATGTTCTCCCATTCAGTGGGTTGTCTTTTTATTTTATTTATGGTTTTCTTTGCTGTGCAAAACCTTTTTAGTTTGATTTAGTCCCATTTGTTTATATTTTTTTTGTTTTTTTCTTTTGCCCAATGAGATATATCAGAAAGAAAAAAAAATTACTACAATAAATATCCGAGATTTTACTATCTATGTTTCTTCTAAGATTTTTATGGCTTTAAGTCTAATATTTTAGTCTTTTATCCATTTTGAGTTTATTTTTGTGTATGGTGTAAGAGGGTGATATAATATCACCTTGAATGTATTTGTCTAATTTTCCCAAAACCATTTATTGAATAGACTATCTTTACCCATTATATGTTCTTGCCATCTTTGTAAAATATTAATTGACCATAAAGGCATGGTTTATTTCTGGGTTTTCTGTTCTGTCTCATTGATCTCTATGTTTTTATGCCAGTACCATGCTGGGGTACTTTTGTTTTTAACATAAGCGATAGTATTTTTATTGTATTACTAAATACCATATATATTTTTTTTCATTGTTACAAATTTGTAGATACTGCAAGAATGATGACGCATAATTTATATTTTATAGTTTGCTGGTATGATGTATTTACAAATGCAATTAGTACTGATCATGCTGTATTTCTTTAGGAGATGCTCATTCAAAACAAAATATGAACAAAATGTGAGCAGCTTATTTACTATGGGAAAATACTTCTGGAGGGTGGAATGTATACCAACCTGCACTTGCAAGTTCAGAATTATCAATTTAGACTCCTGGGTCACATTTCTTTTCTGAAAAATACACACAATTTAACACATTTATATCAAAAGAGTTTTTTTCCTTCTTTTCATTCTTTGTAAGTGTCCCCATTGTGGTAATTAAGAAAGAACATAGACACACCAGTATTCACCTACCAATTATAAAGGGCCACAATAAAAAAAAATGGTATCGTTTAGCAGTGATACCATTTAAAAAGCAAAACATTATTAAAATATTGAAGCTATATATAAATCAAAGTTCAGTACAGTGATTTTTCTGCTTATTAAATTTAAGAAGATTGAAATTATATCAAGCGTTTATTCTGACCACAATTATATAAAACATGCCTTTTTAATTGACATTTTTAATCAGATTAGGAAAGTCTTCAAACTTTGTTCTTCTTTGCAATTGTTTTAGATATTTTGGACCATTGCATTTCCATGTACATTTTAGAATTAGCTTATTAATTTCCACTAAAAATCATATTAGGAAGTGGAGGCAATTGGATTGAATCTATTATAAGTCAAGTTGGGGAGAATTCATATCTTTACCATATTGAGTCTTCTTATTCATAAACATAATATACCCCTTCATGTATTTGTTTAAAATTTTTTCTTAATCATGTTGTTTTTAGTTTTATGTTAAGGAGTCTGATATATTTTTAATTATATTTATTTCTAAGTAGTTTAGTTTTAATATACTATTTCAAACATTTGTCTAATACATGAGTGAAACAATCTAGGCCTAGTGTTTTCTGTGGGTAATTACAGAATTTTGAATAGACTTTAGATAATTCAGATTTCACTTTGCTTTAAATTATATTTGGTCAGTCTTCATTTTATAGAAAATTTACAATATTTTTACATATTTATCTTATTGATAGTCATAACATTTATTGTATTTATGGTATAATGTTTTTGTCAGATTTGGGACATTCTAGATCACTGTATCTTTTTATACTGCATCTGTACTATTCTCTTTCTTCTTCCTTTTGTGACTCCACCTGCATAAATGTTATATATGCCTCATGTGTCTTACATACTAATTTTATATTTTACATACTTTTATTCATGCTTCAGTCTGGTTATTTTATATTAACCTATGTTTTATTTTACTCTTCTTCTTTTCTAGCATGCATTTTTTAAATTTTATTTTAGCTATTACATGCCCGTTTTAAAACAGATTCCATCTTGTAGACTATTTTCTTCTCTGTTATTTGTTACTCTTCTAAGAAATTATATGTTACAGTGAAGAAGTACTGATAGCATTTCTTTGTTCTCCATGAGCTGAATATTACTGAATATCTCATTACTGAATATTACTGAACATTACTGAATATCTCATGTTCCCAACAAGGCTTCTTCACTCTGGCTTTAGTAGTTTAGAAGATGCTTAGATCTGCATGAGTTGTGGAATATGTTTGGCTTATAGTGGCCCAGTAATTTGCTTCCTGATGTCATTATTTTCCTGGTTTCATGGAGTATTCCCCTAGAAAAGTAGAAATTGGCATTCAACAAAAGACTCACGGTGTTTCTTTTACAGATTTCTGGAGCTCTTTCTCTGTTGCCTCCTTTCTGGCACCCTGAACTACAAATTCCAGTCCTTTAGTCCCCCTGAATTTAATAGCTAAGCTCTGTTTGAGCTCCCCACACTTAACTGCAAATCAGTGATAGGAGCAAAAGCAACCATATGTTTCCATTAATTGTAAAATCAATGTATCATGTCTGTAAAATCCTATATAATAAACGGCTAATATGCAAATCAACTGAACAGTGGAACAACAGGTCACCATGACACACAATGACCACCAGGGGGCAGATACTCAATGCAGGAGCTGTGCCCTGGTGGTCAGTGTGCTCCCACAGTGGGAGCACTGCTCAGCCAGAAGCCGGGCTCACTGCTGACAAGTGCAGTGGCAGTGGCAGGAGCCTCTCCTACGTTCTCGTCAGCGCTAAGGATGTCCAACTGCTGGCTTAGGCCCTCTCCCCACAAGGAGCGGGTCTAAGCCATCAGTCAGACATCCTCCAAGGGCTCCTGGACTGCTAGAGGGCACAGGCTGGGCTGAGAGACCCTTACTCCAGTGCACAAATTTCATGCACCGGGCCTCTAGTATAATATAATAGAACTGTTATAAGGTATATCTTATGTGTTGATATGTGAAGGTATCTGTAATACATTGTATTAGTTTTTGAGGACTGTCATAACTAAATACACAGAATGAGTGTCTTAAACTAGAGAAGTTTATTTTCTCAAAATTCTAGAGGCTGGAAGTTGAAGATTAAAGTGTCAGTAGTATTGGTTTCTCCTGAGGGCCTTTCCCCTTGGCTTGTAGAGGACCTTCTTATTCTAGTAGTCTTCCTTCTATGCTTGGCAGTGTTTAAATCTCTTTTTTCTTTTTTTAATATATTTTTTACAGAGATTTTTTACAGAGAGGAAGGGAGAGGGATAGAGAGTTAGAAACATTGATGAGAGAGAAACATTGATCAGTTGCCTCCTGCACACCCCCTATTGGGGATGTGCCCTGCCCTCAACCATGGCACAAGCCCTTGACCGGAATCGAACCTGGGACCCTTCAGTCTGCAGGCCAATGCTCTATCCACTGAACCAAACCAGTTAGGGCTCTTTTTTTTTTTTTTTAAGGACACCATTCATACTACAGGAAAGCCTCCTCTAGCAGCCTCATTTTAGCTTAACTCTTTAAAGACCTATCTCCAAATACTGTCTAAGGTACTGAGGATTAGGACTTCAGCATATGAATTTTGAGGAGACACAATTCAGCCCCTAACATATATTATAATGTAAATAGGGCAAGGTATGAATAGTATGTCTAGTATGTCTAATAATATTTCACATACTATTAAAGAATTTACATATATATTTGCATAAGACTTCAAAGAAAGTATTAATAGTGCTTTTCTCTGAGAAATTGGACTCAGGGTTCATGGGGACAGAGGAAAGTTAAAAGTATGACTATCTTTAAAAAATTTTTATGCTATTTGCATCTTTTGACTCTCATTTTACTGATGAGTAAGCAAAGGCTCAAAATTGCCTGAGATCACTCAATAATTTCATGATTAAACCAGAACTGCAAAACAAGTTTTACAACTGTAGTGATCTTTTATGTTCACCAAATAGCCATTTTGCCTCAGGATTTGAATACATAGATTTTATTTTCCATTTCACTACTTAGCTAAATTTCTATACATTATTTGAATCACGTGGTAATCTCTTAGTGTATGTCATATCAAGCTCTTAGTGATGCTCTTATATTTAGATTGCATTGCTTCTCAGCTTGATTATTTCACATTCCCAGGTGTAAATTGAATTGAGTTTATCATAGGATTAAAGATCTTTACTGTGTAACAGGTCATTCTGTTCTGAATTTTCAGCTTCTGTCCCTAAATATTTCATTACAATCTCTCCTTACTGTAGGAACTCTGGCAACTCCAGGCTTCCCTGATTTTTGGCTCTGTTGGTAAAATCCCTTTGTTCATCACACTTCCAACTTAACAACAGGTCCAATTCTTGATACATTTTCATTCCCTGATACTTCTATAACAGTTGCCCCAGTCGATCAGGCCTCCATTGACATCCTGTGATGGACCAGGCTCAGCTCTGTCCCACCTTGTGATGCCCAGAAATAGATGTAAGGCTTCCAGACCCTTCATGTAGTGTTTTCTCACTTGAACAGAACTGAGGAAATGCAATTTTGAATACTACTCTCATGGGAGAGACTACATAATTCACTGTGAACAGTCAAATGTCACTTCATTAGGAGATCTCCACTTGAAATGCAGGAGTTCTCTGGCTGGAGTTAGAAAGGGCCTGATGTAGTGGAAACAGCAGCAGGGTTTCAAAGAACTTCGCTTTTAGGAGGCTTGACCAGTTTGTTCTGAAACTGCACATGGTTTTGAATTTATTCCCTTTTAACTGACTCTCTCATCTGGTTCTGTGAAGATGGAAGACTCAATTAAGAAACCACTGTGTAGCAGTCACAACTGGGCTCTTTATTCTGCTCAGTATGGAGGGGGAAGAAAGACTCTCCAGAACAAAATGTGCCATAGCGGTTTCACTTGACCTTTCTTTACTGACTCAGCTCATTCAGAGTTTGTTTCTGTCTTTATTTTTTTTAAGGCAGAAAACATAAAAGGTATTAAATGGCTTAGTTGTTACCTTTTAAGTATAGTAGCTGTAGAGGGAAGAGGTCGCTATACTGTGGGTTTTTGGAAAATGGTTAATCTATCTGTTATCTCCCCAGGAAATTGTTGAAGCCTCCCCTTCTTCAATCATTGCCTCATCCCCTCTCAGTTAAACTCATTATTCTTGCCTGACTTTATCAGCAGAGTCAAAAATTGATAAATCAGATTGACCTGATGTCCCCTGTTAAATAAGTCTACATAAAGACCTCCAAAGTGGGGTGGGAGCTTGCTAAGCGCACAAAGCGACCATGCAGGATGAAGAAATAAGTTATTAAAAGTTTTATTTACATTGATTTTCACCAAAAATGACAACAAAATTAATCTTCAGAATATTTAACTTCTGGGTTTATATCTAGGCCCTTCTAGCATGTCTCAAATAGGGGGACCATGTGTTCTGAAGAAAAGGCGAAAGGATATGGTGGAATTGAAAGTGGCAATTTAACAAGTTCATTTGCTTTTAGCTGTTGTGATTATCACAGTTTATACACATGTGGATAAATTGATTTATTGAGTACATTACCCACATTTTACTCAACCAATCATCATAAATGGTTTATTAAAATTTTAACAAATGATAGAGAAAACATGAAACAAAAATGCAATACAAGTTCTGACCTGTGTGGCTCAGTTGGCTGGGCATTGCCCTGACTACAGACAGTTCATCAATGTCTCTCTGATCAATGTCTCTCTCACGCATCCATATTTCTCTCTCTCTTTCCCTCTCCCTTCCTCTTTCTGTACAGCTCAATTAAAAAAAATATTTTAAAAAGTGCAATACAAGGAAATATATAACACTTTTAACCTTTGAATGAGCTTATTAATTATATTAAAAATTAAAGGCAAATATAATTTATATAATTAAATGTAATATAATTATAAAGATAAATATAATCATATCTACCACACTCAATCAGATGATCAGATTTCTGTTTTAAATAATGTGTTCGCAATAACACCATAATTTTTATCCTATTAATTAAATTATTAGACAAAATTATTTTTAAATGTTTATTTTATTTTACCTCATCCTCTTAAATATTTTCTTTTCAGTAGATTTTATAACGTGTATTATAATAGTACAGTAGTAAATGTACTACATAATTTATAACAAAACAAGCATGCAACTTTTAGGAATAAATGGTTCAAATATTTTGGGTAAGATTTTTGCTTCCTTCTGACCAGTGGGAAAAAGCACTGTGCTTTGAGGCAGGGACATCCTTATTAGTCACCTTTAGGACAAACCACATGCCTTTTCCATGCAAACACACTGGGGCCACGTGCTGTGGGTCATGCACATTTGGATAAGCAAAGAAGAAGAGTGTGCTCAGGGAGAAGTGAAGACCTTCCCAGAGCTGTTTTTAGGTTATTCTTGGGCATACAAATTCCCCAAAGACTACAGATTTCATGTGGGTCAATAAGGGATACACTAGATTAAAAATTTCCTAAGTAAAGTCTAAAAATGATGTCATACCCATTACCCCCATCACCTTGCTGACCCCAGCCTCAGCAAAAAACATCAGCAGGAAACTTTACATAAATCACACACATTTGTTAGTGCATCAGACCAAAGTGCCATTCCTCAGAGATAAGGAAACTCTCAAGAAAGAGGTAAGGCTTTGTTTTTTGGTGAATTGTGCATCTCATAGCTCATACAACTTTGTGATGATGTGGACTTCTACTAATAGACCTTGAGGGTGGCCAGGTGCCTTGGAAAGGCTAGCATACTTTAATATCAGCAGACAGTTCCCATTAGCCAATAATTCCTATGATACTCCAGGACAAGATGGCAGAAGGTGAGGCCTCATTCTTTCGGTTCTGCTGCTGCCAACAGCATTGGGTTGGTGCACTGATTACCCTTCTCTGAGGTTTCCAATCAGGTTTCCATAGCCCTTCTCTTGACCATCCTTTGTTTTGCTTCATGTCTCTACTGTAAAATACTCTGGAAACTACTTATATGTTAATTGATATAAGGGACTTTTTAATTTTCTTAGGTGTGAAAATAAAATTAAATGTGAAAATGATCTTATTTTTAGGAGTTGTATACTGAAATATTTAGAAGTGTCATATCTGCAAATTATTTCAAAACCTTCAGTAGACACACAAACACAAAGAGAGAACTAAAGAACTATAAAATATTAATATTAACTATAAAATAATAATCTACTTGGGAATGTGGGTGTTTATTGAACTGTTCTATCAACTTTTGTCCATGTTTACATAATTTTATACTAAAATTTTTGAAAAATAGCATCTTTTCAGGCTTTGACTTACACGATATTTTATTGTTTTAGTAACAGCTATAAAATTTAATCTCATTAAGAAACATGAAATTAAAATATATTAGTAACACTTCTGCTTAATTATTTTAGTAAGCTTTCAGTTTAACTTTAGAGAAATAACTGATAAGTTAATGTTTACATTTTGAGGAAGTAAACATTCACCTAAATTATTGTGTCTGTTAAAAACTGCTGAACAGTAAATATCTCTAGATGGTGGGATGGGATTCTGTATAATTTTATTTTCTACTTTGAGAATTTTCTAATTATTTATTAACAATAATGGTTAACCTTTATTAAATACTAGGGGCCCGGTGCACGAAATTCGTGCACTGGGTGTGTGTGGGGAGGGGAGTGTCCCTCAGCCCAGCCTGCCCCCTCTCACATACTGGGAGCCCTCAGGCATTGACCCCCATCACCCTACAATCGCAGGATCTGCCCCTTGCCCAGGCCTGACGCCTCCGCCAGAGGCATAGACCCCCATCACCCTCCGATCGCCTGATTGGCCCCTTGCCCAGGCCTGACGCCTCCGCCAGAGGTGTCAGGCTTGGACAGGGGACCCCCATCTCCCCCTAATCACTGGCTCTGGCCCCCGCCCAGGCCTGGGGCCTCTGGCCCAGGAATCATGCCTGGGCAGGGGACCCCCATCTCCCTCTGATCGCTTGCTCCACCCCCCGCCCAAGCCTGACGCCTCTGACCCAGGCTTCAGGCCTGGGCAAGGGGACCATCATATCCCCCCAATCCCCGGCTCCGCCCCCCACCCAGGCCTGATGCCTCGGCCAGAGGAGTTGACCCTCATCACCCTCCGATCACCAATCACGGGATCGGCCCCTTGACCAGGCCTGAGGCCTCTGGCAGAGGTGTCAGGCCTGGGCAGGGGACCCCCAGCTCCCCGCGGTTGCAGGCTCAGCCCCTGCCCAGGCCTAACGCCTCTGGCCTAGGCGTCCGGCCCGGGCAGCGGGGACCCACAGCTGCAGCGGCCCCGTGATCGTGGGCTCCGCTTTAGGCCCAGGCAAGGGACCCCTAGCTCCCGGGACTGCCAGCTTTGACCGTGCCCAGCTCCCATCGCTGGCTCCACCCCTACTTCCTGCTATCACTGGCCAGGGCGGCAAAGGCGCCTGATTTTCCGATCATGGCTGGGGGGCAGGGCAAAGGCGGCCCCAGGGCCGCCTTTGCCCTGCCCCCCAGCTCTTAGCTCCCCCCTGGGTTTCAGATCACTGTCAGTGGCAGGTGGCTTCTTCCTGCTTTCCCTTTCGCTTCCCTGCATTGTGCCTACGTATGCAAATTAACCGCCATCTTGTTGGCAGTTAACTGCTAATCTTAGTTGGCAGTTAACTGTCAATCATAGTTGGCAGTTAATTTGCATATAGCCCTGATTAGCCAATGAAAAGGGTATCGTCGTACGCCAATTACCATTTCTCTCTTTTATTAGATAGAATTTGCTCTGCTAGGCACCATGCTGTTATTTATATACAATGTCTTATTTATTCCTTATTCAAATATTTAAACTATTAGAGTGGTAGGATTAAAGAAAAAAGAAACAAACTAGGCAAAATAAAAACAGTTTATACCTAACCAGTATAAAAAAATGGAATAGAAGTCTAGTATTCAGGGATACATAATAGGATTTTCAAGTATAACTGAGAACCTAGCTGAGGGTGGAGCTGTAGGTTAGATCATAAAATATAGGGACTCTAGTATGTACAGTAGTGTTGTTTGCTTCTTTCTTTCTATATCATAGCCCATATATGGAGGAGCAGAGAAGGTAGATGGTCCAAAAGTGGGGTTGGCAGGGCATGCAATAAAAAGATAAGGAAACATGATTTTCATCATATTAACAAAAGGGGTGATTAAAGTAATGTACTGCATTATCCAGGTAAGAAATTAATTCTTGGTTGGGAGGTGGTGGGTCAGGGGCTGAGGCTTTGAGTACATAGGAGTACATGTACAACAAAGCAATGATTTCTATGTAGGCAAGGACATTAACTGAAGTCAGAATCTACTTATCAAGACCTTATATAATGTACAGACTATGGACTAAAGAGTAGCAGAGTTTTGAAGCAACATGATATTCACAGGTTTTAGACCTGTCTACTAGGTAAAGGGACATTTGTGTAGGAAAGAGTTCGAAAACCTGGAATATTAAGGCTTCTGAAGATGTTTGAGATGGAGGCTAGTGAGAGAAAGATGTGATGAGCTCCTCCCTTAGAAGTATAGAAATGCATCTGGCTTCCAGGTGCCATCTAAGCTGGGAAATCAGGATGAACAAAGGACCTAATACATGTATGCAGAAAGAAATCCTCAGTATAGATAGTATGCTTATTACTGTCTTTTTACTGTATTTGCTCTTAAAGATTAGCTATAACATTTTCAATAAAAATATGATATATTAAGAAAACAGCAAAGAAAAAATTTTCACAATGTTAGTTTTAGGAGAAGAATCCAGAGAAACAGAAAAGGGCATTTTTTCAGAAGGAAAGAAGACAAGTTCTGTCCCCTTGTCTTATGAAAAATATGGAAACTCAAGTCTGAGAAATTGAGGTATGACATTGGGGGATTAATAGTTAATAGACCCGTACAGTTTTCCCTACCCATGTTCACCAAACATGCTGTTGGTACAACTGCCACTAATTATGGTTTCTGTAAAAATTATATATATATATATTCCCTCTGGCTCTCTTTTCCTAATTGAATATCATATTAAGTGTATTTGATTGATGATAGTATACATTAAAATGCTTTGCCTAGCACTTGGGCCAGGTACTATAAGAAATATCAAAGAGGCACAAAGTATGATGCCTTCTCAAAAGAAACTAACAAATTAGATGTAGAAGACTTACACTTAGGAACCAAATAATAAAGAGATGATTGCCCTGGCTTAGTTCATTAGGAATGGCCCTATACAACAAACGTTGTGGGTTTGATTACCTGTCAGGGCACATATCTAGATTACAGGTTTGATCCCCAGTAGGTGCGTGCACGAGAGGCAACTGATTGAGTTTTCTCTCTCACTTTGATGTTTCTCTCTCTTTCTCATAATCAATTTTTAAAACTACCATATCCTCAGGTGAGGCTTTAAAAAAAGAGAGGTGGTGTGAACAGATATTTGAGTTTACTTACAAACCAATAAATAATGAATGAGACAATCATTGTAGTTGATGAAAGTTTAATAAAGTCTTCAAGTGCATTTTGAATGAAGTATAAGATTGATTGGTAGATGTTGGGACTATTCCTTGGTTTTGGAAACAATAATGTGGTGAAAACAGGTATGGATTATATTCGTGTATGTTTGGGAGTGGGGTTCAGGAAGAGGGAGAATATTTATAAATTGAACAGCCACAAACTGCATACAGTAATGATTCAGTCAAGTTTTAAAATATTTGCTAAATACCTGAATATAAGCTATGTCTTTGGATGTTAAGAGTAAGATAATTATTTCAAGTAGAAGATATTTAACAGTTTAGTTAAAACTATGGTTAGATAGTCAAAGCTAAATATAACCATTACAATTTTTAATTTGTGTACAGGAATATTAAAAATTCCAGATGTTCTAAAAGAAACAGATAAATGTCTAGTGTTTTCCAAAGTAAAAAATTGAAAGATTGTAAAAGTGAGCCATATTGGCCATTTCGTTGGTGATTTTTAATAATTATTAAACTTCTTTGCTTATGTCTACTTTGTGATGTTATCTGAGTGTATGGATCTGTCCACTTCCCTCATAAGGCTTCTTTATATGGACTGGGAAGTAGGAACTATTACAGATTCTCCCCCCAAAAAACTTCTACGCCAGCGGGCTTCAGGTAGTGAAGATGACATAATATGTAAACAAATTTCCACACACTAAGGAGTCTTTTCCAGATTCTATTCAGGCTGGAAATTGCTCCTTAACTGCCAACAGGTAAGGATCACCAAGTACCCTGACCACTCCAGAGGAGCACAGGCAAAGTCAGAGTGGAAAGCCAGAAGGGGTTGGAGTGGGTTGGGGTGGGGGAGAAGCCACTCCTAGGTGATACTAAACCAGCGTTGCTCAGAGAATAAGCTATGAATGAAAGTAAATATACAAACTTGTAGTAGTTTTCTTTTAAAAAATTGCGCAATAGAATTCAGAGGATCTGAGAATTTTTTGTGACTAGCATGAATAGGGAAGCACCCATTCCCAAATACTTTGCATAGGATGGAAATGTGGGCAATTGGAAGCTCAGTAAAGAATGTGAAACCAGAACAAAAACAAAGACCGAGTTAGGAAAGACATGTCCCTTCATCATACCTGCCTAACCATCCCCAAGGAGGCAAAATTGAAAGACAGCACAAAACCATATCTTATGACTTTTTATACTTTATTTTATAAATATCTCTGTTTATGTCAATTGCTTAATAAATGTATGTCCTTCATACTGTAGTAAAGCTTCAGGTATTATTAACTGAATTTCATATTACTACTTAGGTATTGAAGGGCTCTTCTCACATTATTGACTAATGGGTTTTCCTATCCAACAACTCCAGTCAAAAGCTTGTTGCTTTTACCTGAGCAAATACAAAGCATTTCTTATAGAATGTACCTGGGGAAAGTTTATAGCTGTTGGGTTCATCTGTTTATTCAACAAGTATTTATTCAGCCAAGTTATTAAAATATGCCTGCCACCCTGTGCTAGGAAATGGAGCATGCACTCAAACACGGATCTTCCCTGTATTAGTTATCTATTGATGTGGAACACATTACCCCAAACTTAGCATTTTGAAACAAACATTTATTATCTCATAGTTTCTGATGGTAAAGAATTCAAAAGTAGCTTATCTGAGTCATTCTGATTCAGGGCCTCTCATGAGGCTACAATTCAAGTTGTTGGCCAGGGCTTCAGTCATCTGAAGGGATGGAGAATCAGCTTTCAGCACACTCACCTGGCTGATGGAAGGTGGCTTCAGTTCTTTGACACTCAGGCCTCTCTGATAAGACTGCTCAGTATAGGGCAGCAGGCTCCCCCCAGTGTAACCTGTGAGAGAAAGAGAGGGAAGCGGGGGCACACCCAACTCAGAAGCCATTTTCTCAAAATCTAATGTTGGGAATGACATGACATGCCATCATTTCTGTATTTTCTTGGCCACAGAGTCCAGTCCTGATGCAATGTGGAAGGTGACTACACAGGTTGTGACTACCAGGAGGCAGGGGATTTTGTGAGCCATCTTGCAGGCTCTTTTTTAGCACCCTGTGTTATGTCACTTACATTGTAGATGTACTAGTAGATATGGACCATAGAATAGCAAACAAATAAAATTACAGAGGAGGCAGTAATGATTTAAGCTGAGACATGAAGAATGAGAAGGAACTACTTACTCATACCATGTATCCAGACCCCACCTTTATATTTCACATTACTTTCATGAGAATAATGTGAAGTAGAAATGTAATTAAGGGTGTAGGCATAGCTCTTCTAAAAATGGAACTATGCCTGGGTAAACTCCAGCTACTTAAATGCATGTGATTGTCAAGACTGGCTGAATTCACCTAAGTCCCAAGGCCAAAAAGAAATAGCAAGCTTTTGAAACCAGTTGAACCATATATACAAGGCAATTGGACTAGAGATTTCCCTGCTTTATGTAATTATGTCTTTGTGTCCCTAAGGTCCAGGCCTGGGTTCATGGAATGAGCTCACAGAAGGAAAAATCCAGAGAAGACAATTGTCAAGCCTCGTGATGATTCTCCCACATTCACAAGTGAAGGTATGAACAGATTAAACTTCATCATTTCTTATACATCCTCTCCATCCCAACCAGGGATTCATCTATAATGTGCTCTTCCATAAGACAAATGCTGCTTCTCTTTGCTTAAAATGTTGTAATTTAATCACAAATTTTGTTGGCTCTGCTTCAGGCCTCATAACAAACAAAAACATTCTCACTTAGTTGGGTTAGTTGTGACACCAGTGTTTGCCAGATCTGCCGACTGCTCTCCCAAAAGAAGCAAACACTTTCTGAAGCGCTCCAGAAACATCAGTCAGCCTGTCATTGGCATATTGTTTCCCATTTGTAGGAAATGGAAATTGAAAAGGCCGGTCATGTTTGGAAATGGCCCACCTCCTACCCAGTTTTCATGACAGATCTGAAGGACTGGCATCAATCATTTTAGTATTACTTGCTCTGCCCAGACAGGAGCACTCTTTATCCTGATGAGTAAATAATTATAGAATTAACTGGACAATGTAAATACAATGACCAATGGAATTTGAAAACCTTTGTAGTTGTAGCCAAATTAACAACATGCTGTAATTGTTGGAGGGAGAAAGGGGAAGCCTGCATCTACAGCTCACTACAATCACTGACCCTCTCAGGGTAAGAGGAGGCAAGTCCTTCTACCATTCTCAATGCCTCTTGCTATTGCATAATTACTTCATCTTATTCTCACACACACACACGTGATGGCTTCAGCTAACTCTGACCTTTCAAACTAAACAGAAACCCAGGCATTAGCAATGTTCACATAAAACATGTGCCCAGGTCCTTATTATAACAGGTGTGGGCCAAAGTGGATAGTCCAGAGTTCAATTAAATGCACCCATTAGCTGCTTTTACAGCATATAAGTAGAGCTTCAGAAGATAAGATTGTGCCCTAACTGGTTTGGCTCAGTGGGTAGAGCGTCAGCCTACGGATTGAAAGGTCCCAGGTTTGATTCTGGCCAAGGACATGTACCTTGGTTGCGGGCACATCCCCAGTAGGAGGTGTGCAGGAGGCAGGTGATCAATGTTCCTCTCTCATTGATGTTTCTAGCTCTCTATCCCTCTCCCTTCCGCTCTGTGAAAAATCAATAAAATATATTTTTTTACAAAAGAAGACAAGATTGCTCTTAATTGCAGATGACCACCAATGACTAAGTCCCTCAGCATGTTGAGCACCAGAAGATGACATTGGAAGCACCCATGATACACTTAGCTTACTGAATTCTTTAATTAATTAGAGTGTAGTCTCCTCATAGTGCTGCCTAATCAGATTCATCCTCATTATTTAGCTATCCTGAGGAATTTGTATTAGGTGGCTGCCATATGTTTATACAGCTTAGGTATAGATTTGACCATCAAAATAAAGTACCCAGATATTTAATATTTAAACACAGTGTCTTCTATCAGAAAGGCTTGCTTTCCTCTTAGGGCCATACTCAACATATTTGAAATTTCTCTCTAATGAAAAGTTGTATACTTCCTCACTCCACAAAGTCAAAGCTGGGTTGTTCCTATGTCATCAAGTCACTGAAGCAGCTGAGTTATTATATTGGTGAAATTAATTATTGAAATGAAGATGTGCTTTGTTCTGCTTTAAAGTGAAGATAAAAGCCTAAATAATTAAAAATGGTTTTCTATCACAGCTAATGTGCACTATGGATTCTAACATAATTAGTTGAGTTTGGAAAATTATTTATACATGTATTATCAATGCCTTCTTTAATACATTTACACATTTATTTATTTATTCAAAAGTATTAATTGAGCGTCTTCTGGGTGCCAACACTTGTGAAAGAAAATGGAAATACAAAAATAAACAAAACATAGGTTCTGTCACTTGAAAGTAAACTTAATAGATCTATGAATTCCCCTGGTTCTGGGAAGTCAGCAGGATGTTAAGAGCTGTCTTCTTTCCAAAAACCTAATGTTTTTCTGAAAAGCATGTTTTACCAATGCATTCTCTATTTTGTCCTGCCCACAGTCCCAATTTTTCTTTATAAAATTTAATGTTACTTAATTTAAATGTTTTATCTGGTATTTAGGGTGCTATAATGGACATAAATTGATTTATTTAAACCAGAGGTACTTTAAATACTTCTGTTTGTTTTTGTGTTTAGTAGTTCTATTTTATTTTTGTCAAATTAGTAGAAATAATCTTCTTTAAAAATGAATTATAATAATATTCCTCTACAATTATATTTGAGAAGAGAGAAAGAAAACTGATGTTACATAGTACAAGGCTGTACACTTAATAAATCTCAGTTGATTGGGCAATATTTTCCATTTAATATAAATTGACTCTTGGTTTGGAACTTTCCTTAGTGACAGTATTTTTCAGTAGCACCTTCATGTACTGAGAAACAAAGCATTAGTGATTTTAAATGAGAGGTTAAATAACATCTCACTGTTTCAAGATGGCATTTCCAGCAAAGAGTGGTTGCTCAGAAGTGAACAATATAGGAAAACAGCAGCTCAAAAGGTGAAATGTAAGGAAATCTCCCCATGATGTAGAGCTGATATTTGCATGTCCTATCAGGTTCATTCTGATAGCCTTTTTGTTGTCTAAGCTTGAGGGCTCACCCCTTCACAGCACTGGGATTCTGTACTGCTTCTCTTTATCTTCTTATTACTGTCACTCTCTCGGGTGGCTCAGCTGGCAAAGAGCTCAGGTATTTTGTGAAAAGGTTAACACAGAATACATCTAAAGGAATAATTCCAGTTCTTTCACAGCCAGATTTGAAATCCATAGGCAAAGCCAAGTCTCTCTGGACTCATAAAGTTATCAAAATATTTGTTCTCCTTCTCTGTTCCCCTTAATAATTTTTACTGATTTTTCTTTCTTCTTTCTTTTCCTCACTTTATCAAATTTTCCCAAATGACCTTAAGTTTTAAAATCTTTGTAAAAAACACCAGTATTTGAATAGAGAATTACATCTTCAAGGCATGTTGGTTTACCATAGCTCATTTAGTATTAAGACTAATAATATTGTCAATTGTTGCCCTAACTGGTTTGGCTCAGTGGATAGAGCATCGGCCTGCGGACTCAAGGGTCCCAGGTTTGATTCCGGCCAAGGGCATGTACCTTGGTTGCAGACACATACCCAGTGGGGAGTGTGCAGGAGGCAGCTGATGGATGTTTCTAACTCTCTATCCCTCTCCCTTCCTCTCTGTAAAAAAATCAATAAAATATATATTTTTTAAAATATTGTCAATTGTTCATTTATTCATTCATCAGTCAGGTTCCAGAGCTAAGTTTGCAGCAGTAGGAGAGTTTAAAGTATTTCAGTAACTCCCATAGTAGCAATGGGTGTCTTTAGTGATAAGGTCTCTGTTTCCAAATACCAGTTTCATCTAAAATGATCCAGGGTTTCCTGGAGAAATAACTGATTCTAGGTAAAATCTCAAGAGAAGCTCTAAACACCTTTTGTCAGAAAGCAAAGGGGTATCCAAAGACTTTTGAGTTGTGTCAAGAGAACGCAGGAGCTGACCTAAAGGGGCTCACATTAGTTATATAGGGTACCTTGAGAATTAAAAGAAAACCACACACATTGACACTAATAGATTATAACACATTTTTGCATCATCAACATCATCGCCATCATTATCATCAACAAATATTCAAGACCATAATAATATTTGAAAGAAAAAAAAGAGGAGTCATTGTTCTCCTTTAAACAAGAATGCCAGATAGTAATGGCAGAAAACATGATATAAATAGGAAACTACCATTTTTAACTCCAAAAATAATGAATTCATGAAAGGATCACCAATAGAGGTTATAACCATTGTGCACAATATTATGGAGAAAACAGATACTGAAACAGTATAAAATATCACTCTCCAAATTATTTACTAATTTTAGGCAAACTGTACTGTGATAGTAAAGTGTTGGCAGTCCCCGGGAACCATGTAATCAAACTGAGTGGTAATGTGATATACTAAAGCATATGTAATATATCAAATGGTGGATTCTTGCCCACATTTTTTAACCTAAATATAATAATGAGAAAACAATTACACATAAGCAAAATATGGGATACTCTACAAGATATCCCATGGTCTCTTCATAAAACTCACTGTCTTAAAAAAAGTGTTGTTGAAAGGCTTGGGAAGAATTAAGGAACTGTTCTAGATTAAAAGAAAACGAAGAGACATTAAAACCAAATGTAATATGTAAATCTTTATTGAAGCTTAGATTGAGGCATGAAACTTATTGTGGTAGGCGGAATAATGATCCCTCAGAGATGTCTATGCCCTAATGCCCAGAACCTATGAATATGTTCTGTTACAAGGAAACAGGAAATAAGATTATCAGTCAGCTTGCCTTAAAATAAAAAGGTTATACTAGATTATTCAAGTGGATGTGATATATTCTTTATATATCGAAGAGGCAGAGAGGGGAGTGTCAGAGTGATGTGATATAAGAAAGATTGACATGCCATTTCTGGTTTTGAATGGAGGGGGCTATGAGCCAAAAGATGTGTGTAGCATCAAAGAATTTGAAAAGCTAAGAAAACAGATTTCCCTGTAGAGCATGGCCCAGTGGATACCCCTATTTTAGCCTTGATTTTATACCCATTTAGCTTTTGAAATTGTTAGGGACTGTAGACTTCTTTACACCCTTGTATCCCTTTTTGAACGGGAATATCTATAACTGCTATCCTATGCCTGATCCACCATGCCGTTTCATTTTGAGAAAAGATAATTCATGTTTGGAATTTCACAGGTCTACAGATCAAAATGAATTTTGCCCCAGGTGGTATGATATCCAGAGCCTCTTCCATATCTGATTTAGATAATGAGATTTGGGGCTTTCAAGTTGATAACATTTGGGGCTTTAAATTGATGCTTAATGCCTTGAGACTTTCAGGGATATTGGGATCTGGTCAATGTATTTTGCAGGTGGTACAGATGTGAATCTTTTAGGGTTGGAGGGCAGACGGTGGTAGGCAGAATAATGATCGTCTTAAAGATGTCCACCTAATTTCCAGGTCCTTTAAAAAAGGGGAGCAACAAAAAGAAAGTAGATATGTAAATTTACAAAGTAATTTAGGAAAATCAGTCTAGTAGCATGGCATGTGATGTCAGCTGGCTAGTGCCTTCCCCAGTGAGGCAGGAGTGAGAAGCCCTAAAGGGCCATTTTTCCTTTTTTTTTTTTTTTTTTTTTTTTTGAATGAAGGGGTTGTGGGGGTGGGATTTGTATTTGTTTTTGCTTTAATTAAATGCTCTAAGGATTTGTCTTCCTTACTAGTTGGCTCTGT
The DNA here is from genome assembly GCF_963259705.1 of Myotis daubentonii. Classification (NCBI taxonomy): domain Eukaryota; kingdom Metazoa; phylum Chordata; class Mammalia; order Chiroptera; family Vespertilionidae; genus Myotis; species Myotis daubentonii. The sequence continues at coordinate 200,568,238 of NC_081841.1, read as the reverse complement.
GTACTCATGTTTACTTTGCTGGAAGTGTTTGAGGTCCTCACAAAGAAAGAATTTTGAAAAGCAAACCATGTAAAGCAGGTGAAAATGTGTTTTTAAGAATCAGCTACATATCTCTGAGCTGACAGGACCTGATTCCTAGGACATTGAATTTTTCACAATTAACATGTTCACAATTAACTTTAAGGATTAGCAGCCTTTTAGAAGTGGCATGGTACCCCTTAAATCAGTGGTTCTCAACCTTGGCTGCACATTAGAATCACCTGGGAATCTTTTTAAAATCCTGATTTCTGGGCCTCCTCCTCCGGAAATTCTGTTTCTTTGTTATGGGGTGAGGCCACAACATTAGTAACAAAGAAACAGAATTTCCGGAGGAGGAGGCCCAGAAATCAGGATTTTAAAAAGATTCCCAGGTGATTCTAATGTGCAGCCACGGTTGAGATCACTGCCTTCCACACCAACTTAATGTTTAGGTGTGGCCACTAATGACATTCCTCTCTTCCAAGTCTTTGTGGTTTAAGACTTTCCAATGGAGGACCTGTGTGAACGGTTAAGTAGTGTTGGCATAAATATTCCAGCATTAGTAAAAAAAATAAAAATAAAAATAAACAAACAAAAAAAAACAGAGCCCAGAAAATGAATACCCAGGAGGTTGTTTGTGGATGTGGGGGTGAGAGAGACTGTTGATAGCAAACCTTAGAGCTTTTAGAGAATGTGTAGCTTAGAAATATGTGAACCGACACAAAAGCCAAAAAATCAATCTTGAAAATTATTACCCTCTGAGAGAGGGAGGGTGAAAATCATCTTCCTCTTCAATTTATCCTGCCTGACAAGACTTCCTGAGTAAAACATAACCCATGGCTGAGATTTTGTTTCTCTGAGTGGTGGGGTCTTGTTTTTTCTCTGCTATATACCCAGCAGGACCTGTCCCAGTACTCAAAAATTAGACTCAATAAATGTGAAAAATGTTTGAATGAATGAATGAATGTGTTCAATAATTCACATGTCTACCAATCATACGGCCCAATCAATCAGTCAGATGCTCTCAGAAAACTCACAGTCTTGTGGTAGAAAAACAAAAATCAAACCACATGTAAAACAATAAAACACATGTACATCAGATAAAAATCTCAGATCACCAGGAAATACAACTTCCTTTACTTTTCTATAACTTAATCAAATGTATAGTTGAGCCCCCATTCCACCAGTATAAGAGAAAACTTAGTTAATCTAGAGTTTTCTTGCAACCTTAGTTCTTTGGTGGGGAGGGTAAGTGGATGGGGTAGGAGTGGCTCCTATATGCTGTGCTATGCTGCGTTGGCCACCCAGCCCCTCTGGGTCTTTATCTGGGCACACTGCCATTTCCTAGATGTCTCTTTTTCTTATCTGGTTCTCAACTCTTTGTGTAGTTCATTGCTACTATAGGTACAAGGCTTGTTAAGATTCAGCACATTATCAGCTGTTTCTGTGACCCTCACTAGGGTCATTTTGCTCTTCCTGTACCAATCCGGAACATAGGAATGCTCAGTGAAGCTGTTTAAGGCTACTTAAACTAAGAGCAGGATTTTTTTCTCTTTTGTTTATTGCTATTTACCTAGCATCTAGAATAGTGCTTGGTACAAGGTAGGCACTCAATAGTAGAGTAGACTGAATAAAGTTCACTTGCTCTCTAAATTTCTAAATATGGTGAGGATCCCACTTATCCACTCTTGGAGTTCCATTTGGGTTGGTGGAAGAAAGATGCCTTTATCCTCCCTTACCCCAAATTCATGAGTCAATCTATTAACCTCTCCAAAGACTTTCCTTATCGCTATCCAGGGATGTTTATCTAGTTGAGGAAAGGAAAATGGAACTATTGCTCTTCAGATGGATTCCCATCTCTCTTGTTCAAATCCCAGTTCTTTTCATTTTTCTCTAGCGGGTTAGGTTCTTGAAAGTCAAAAGCCAGATATTGATTCGTTTCTTCCAATGTATCTCAATCTCTGAGGCACTGAATGAAGGCTTGCTAATGGAAAGAAAGAAGAACAAGGAATGTAATAGAAAACAAGGGAAGAAAACAACATGGGTAGTTCCCCAAAATATCATTACACCAAAATTAGAATAATAAAAATAATAAATATTTTACCATATGTAGATATGAAGTACTTTGAGAAAACAGAGAAAATGCCCATGGCAGTGGCCAAAAGAAGGTGGCAAGGAAAGAGTCGTATATGTAGTGACTATTTTATTGTACTTTTTTTTTTTTACTCTAAAATTAATCTTTTATTTTTATTAACTACCAAATTTCTTATTTAGGCCTAAGTACTAATAATTCTTTTCTTTTTCAATTGTAATTTACATTCAATGTTATCCTATATTAGTTTCAGGTGTACTATTTTATATTACTCTTAAAGAATACATAGGCATTCACCAATAATGTATAATGTAAAAATTAAGAAGGCAAGCTTTGCAATCAGATAGGTTCAAATTCCAGCGGGGAGATCCTGGGCTTAACTACCTCTCTGAGCCTCATTTGTAAAATGGAGGCGATAACACATACTTCATAGCTTGTTTGTGAGGATTAGATAATGAACATAAAACACTTAGCACTAGCACAAAACTGGCATTTGTTGAATCCTAAATCTGTGCTAATTATTATCTGCTACTTTTAGAGGGCAGAATTAAGGCAGTGATAGTGGGAGAGAGAAGATTTGAACTGTATTTTGTACATGTAAAGGAGTTGGTGACTGACTAGATATGAGAATGATAGGGACTGGGAATAGATTAATAGATGACCTGTACTCTGGGTAATGGCAGAGACCAAGTCAGGCCAGGAGGGCCAGTTTCTTGGAAAGGAGTAACATCACTGATTTTCATACGAGATTGAAATACTGTAGCACATCCAGGAGTAAGCACTCTGCTAGCTGCTGGAAATATGTGTGGCAGGATTATACCTCCCCCTCCCCCCATAAATACCAATAACTGCTGAATTGGTCTTCCAGATTCAAAGCTCATACAATAAAAAGACACTGATCACTGCCAAACTTAAATAGCTCCAAAAATGTCAAAATGCAGAGTTAATTAAAATAGTGAATCATTTTTAAACATTATCTCTGCGTCAGGAACTATACTAGGAAATTGTACATTACATTGCCAAGAACTGTACGTTATTTCATTTTTTAATACTCCCCATGTTGAACAAAGGACATTTTAACATAAAAATACATTGAAATCATACTGTGAAAAGTGACAAACATTATCAAATGGGGAGTACCTTTATCTTGTTGATGCTCCATTCTGAAGAATTGAGATCCACTGTATGCCTCCAGAATGGAACCATTAATGGGTCTCTCTGTCTAACTATACCAGGTGCTGGCTGGATAGAGCTGGGAGCCAGGAAAGGGCAAAGAGATAGAAAATGAAGAGGAGAGAGGATGGGCTTCCAGGAGCCCCATGAGGGGTTTCCTGTATGACATGGAAGGCTACCTATGAGAGGAGAACAGAACTCTTTTGTGAGTTCCTTTAATTTTTAATATTTTTTATTGATTTCAAAGAGGAAAGGAAAGGGAAAGAGAGATAGAAACATCAATGATGAGTCCTAACCAGTTTGGCTCAGTGGATAGAGCGTCAGCCTACAGAGTGAAGGGTCCCAGGTTCGATTCCTGTCAAGGGCATGTACCTTGATTGCGGGCACATCCTCAGTGGTGGTGGGGGTGGGGTGCAGGAGGCAGTTGATTGATATTTCTCTCTCATCAGTGTTTCTAACTCTCTATCCCTCTCCCTTCCTCTCTGTAAAAAAAAATCAATTATATATATATATATATATATATATATATATATGAAAAGAAACATTAATGATGAGAGAGAATCATTAATTGGCTGTCTCCCACATGGCCTCCACCAGGGATCAAGCCTGTGACCCGAGCATATGCCCCTGACAGGAATCAAACCTGGGAACCCTTAGTCCACAGGCCAGCGCTCCATCCACTCAGCCAAACCGGCTAGGGCTGTGCCTTCCTTTTGACTCAGAATTTTTGTGGTAATTTTCTAGGAGGAACAAATCCATTTGGTAATAGATTGTTCCTATATGCCCTCCTGATGTCATGAAGTAATAGAGTAGGATTTCAGCAGTGCCTGGCACTCTGGAGTAAAGTTAGGAGTAGAATAATTGAAGTTGGAGGTTTGGCACAATGAGCCAGGGAGACCATGTACTGGGAAGAGAGCATTTTGAGGATGATAGACCTGTAGACAAGATCAACATGTAATATTCAGGAGAATAAGAAGATTCGCTAAAGGAGAATGAGTCAAGTGCCTAGAGAGGCAGCAATCAATTTGAGAAATGGTGTTGAAAATGAGAAGGAAGACAAGGGACAGCTTTCATTAGACCATGTAGGTGTTCCATTTAAGATCACCAGCAAACCACTCACTATTAGACTCACAGTGGTGGCAAAAACCAGACTGCAAAGGGTTGTGGAAATAAACGGTAAAGGCAGCGAGTCAGATCATTCTTTCTATGAAGAGGATTGCTTTTAGAAGAAAGCACAAGCATAAGGGAGGAAAACTGCTGACGTGAAAGGGCATAGAACACGCTCCTAGGTATAACTGAGGAATTCGAAGGGCATTTCCAATGTTGTTTCTACGTTCACTGGAGGTCCTTAGAACTATTTGGAGTGGAAAGTCAAAGGAAATGGCTGGAAAGTGAGTTCTTGGAGTTGTTTTAATTTATACATTCAAGAAAATGTTACCTGGACATCCAGATTCTGAGTGGTTCAACTGTTCTGGGGTAACTATTATGTGGTAGACCAGTGGAAATGGTTAATACAGTGAATTCTATGCCAATGCAAAAATTGCTCTCTACTGGAGGTCAAAGACACTAAATAAAGTGTGGTAATTGTGTTCTTCTAGGGCCGTGGTTGGCAAACCACGGCTTGTGAGCCACATGCGGCTCTTTGGCCCCTTCAGTGTGGCTCTTCCACAAAATACCACGTGCGGGCGCACACATACAGTGCGATTGAAACTTCATGGCCCATGCGCAGAAGTCGGTATTTTGTGAAAGAGACGGTATTTTGTGGAAGAGCCACACTGAAGGGGCCAATGAGCTGCGTGTGGCTCGCGAGCCGCAGTTTGCCGAGCCACACTTTGCCGACCACTCTGGAAGCATGTGGGCTCAGGGAAGGCACATAGGAGGCACACCTAGTGATTCTAAGGAGAGGTAGGGAAGCCTTCTAGAGGAGGTTTGTGTCACAGTGACTTTTTGTATTTCAGCAGCAGTATTAAAATGCATTAACAGAATGGAATGGCCAAACATTGGAATTTACAACCCTGAGACAAGTTGGTAGGTGTTTTGTTCTTAGGGGGTCTCTAGGCCCCAGTCGCACTGAGCCCATCAGATGGCTGCTGCCTGGTTGGTGCCTGTCTATAGTCTGCCTGGTTGCTAAGATAGATTATATTGAGCAGAACATTCTCTTTACAGAAACTGATGCTCCCTAGAGATAGCACCATGCTCTGATGAATTTCACACTACAGGGATTTGTAGGTTTCGTACTTCCCCACCCCTTTCCTATTGAATTTACTCCGAAGGAAATGTAGAACAAAAAAACAAAAACTACAAATAAATCAGCCTTTTTTTTTTTTAATCACAGCTGTGACTTCCACCAAAAGGCAGAAGTCTCTAAGAAATAACCTTGATTCATAATCCTATGCATACTGGGTGAATGGCTTAATAAAACACAATATTGCAGATGGATTGCTGGGCCAGGGTGACATCACAGGAGGGGAGGAACACACAATGCTTCATGCATAATGATGCAGAGCACTGTGTAGAGAAATGAGGACTTAGCAATACGCTATCTTCACGTGCATTGTGTCTTGATTGATGTAAATGGCCTTTGAGACGTGTGATAGGAACATATTAGTGAAGGAACACAAATAAAAGGCTTTGCTTCTCACACCAATAATGTTATTTTATCAAAAAAGAAGTAATTATAAGTCCAACTGAAACTGAGAAGAAATAGTTCTTTTTAGAGGCACATAGCAAACAACACAAAAACCTGGAAACAGAAGAGCAAAAAGAATTAACATTTCAGAATTACTATTCATTTATTTTTTAAGTTAGTGGTGTGACACTGGTTAACAAAATTACACAGGGTTCAGGTGCAAAATTCTGCAACACATCACCACCCCAAGTCAATTCTCCATCCATCACAATTTATACCCCTTACACCCTGCTGCACCTCCTACTTCAGAATTACTTTTGGTAGGGAAGAGAAAACACCCCAATTGAAACTGCCTTACTGTTTCCTGGTTCTCTATAAAGTAAAACATTGAGAAATCTGTAAAATATAAGTAAACTCTGTCTTTAGAGATTTCTAGTTTTGCTAATATTGATCCACTGTTTCCTCTATAAATGCTAAATTGATCTTTTTACCATATATATATATATATATATATATATATGTGTGTGTGTGTGTGTGTGTGTGTATATATATATATATATATATATATATATATATATATATATATATATAATTGATTTCAGAGAAGAAGGGAGAGAGATAGAGAGATAGAAACATCAATGATGAGAGAGAATCATTGATTGGCTGCCTCTGGCATGCCCCCCACTGGGGATCAAGCACGCAACCCGGCATGTGCCCTCACCAGGTATCGAACTGTGATCTCCTTCGTTCATAGGTCAACACTCAACCACTGAGCCACACTGGCCAGGCCTAGACTGATTTTTAATTCATAACTTATACATTGAAAAGTCATTGATCATTGCCAAAGTCAAACAGTTCCAAATGTCAAATTACGGACTAAATAATAATGACTGGCCACTTATTAAACATTTTCTCTGAGCCAGGAACAGTACCACAGTTATTTAGAGCAGTGCATTACAGTGCCAACTGGCGTATATTATTTCATTATTTAATCCTCACAAAAACCTTGAATGTCATTTACCAATGAGAAAACAGCAATACTGATTATTAAGCAATTTGCTTAGGATTACACAATTAGGACAAAAACAGAACCAGAACGAACTCTCAGGCAGGCCACTTGCCAACTTGTGCTAGATGCCTGAATGGAATCTGGCCATAGATAAACATTTCAATTATTCGTTGAGTCAATTTGATACCCAGTTCTATCGCATGCACTGGGTTTAAGAATGGACTGGCTGTGTGCATAGGCCGTGGGAGTTTCAACATATGGGTCTGTCCTCTGACAGGTTATAATAGCATGTTGGATGCAAGGCATACATATATTAAAAATTTAGAGAATGAGAAGTATTTTTAAAAATTGAAATACTGTACATTCACTAATGAGGAATTCATTCTCCTCCTCAACCACCACCAAGTCAGAGTTACTAATTATTCCTCTTTTCCAATGTGCAGACCTCAGTTTCAGCTCTTTCAACTCTATGCCTCATTCATAAGATTGGATGACAGAGAGCTGGACCTCACCTAAGCTTGCAGCACTCTTTAGGTTCTGTGCCTTGACTTGCAGAGTGATTGTGGCTGGGCCAGCCCCTACAGTCAGTTTACCTGACTCCACTACAACACACAAACTCCCCCTTTCTCCAAATCGTAGTGCTGCTCTTTCTCACCATGCCTTCGTGTTGAGTGTAACCTTCTTATGAGAATCTGAAAGAAGAAGAAAAGTAGCAAAGTGTGTAGAGACAAGAAGACTCAGAGAATGTGAGGTGCAAGGCTACTGAAGGAAAGGAATGCTATGTGTGGAAATATGGATTTCATTAAGGAGTTTCAAAGAAGAAAATGATTATCAGAAGGAACACAAAATCATTTTTAAAAAGTTATTTGTTGATTCAACAAATGAACCTGCCTCCTTTGAATAAGGGTGTTCTAGTAAGGAAGAAACATGAATTAGCCACAGATTCTTTTTTCCTCCATGAGCTCTTAATCTGTCAAAAGATATCACACATGGCTATAGAAAACTACAAAATAAGGAATTTCAGGAAGGGTATCCTAATATATAAAAATCCAGGGTCGGTAACAGCCAAAACGACTAAAGGCTGCACCGACTGGAAGTCAGTCCTGCAGTCAGTGCTGGGTAGCCGTGGTGACCCAGCACTGACGGCCAAAGGGGCTGTGGATCAGGCCCGAAGAGAGGCCTGGAGAGAGAAGCAGGGTCTGATCTGTAGCCTCAGTGGCAGCTGTTGATCATCCCTTGCCTCTCTCTTTCTTTTGGGGCCTGGCCAGCAGCCAGTCCTCTCTTTCTCTCAGGCCTCCCCTGGGGCTGTTCATCAGCCCTGCCTCTCTGATCAGGCCCATTGATAGGCCCGAAGATGCTGACTGGCATAGAAACCAACCAATCAGAACCAAATCTGGGTGAAGTGTGAGGAGCCAGTGGCTGCCTAGGAGGTGGAGCTTTTGACACTGACTGGCATAGAAACCGACCAATCAGAACCTAATCTGTGTGAACTGCGAAGGCAGAACCTAAGGTGGGGGCTGAGGAGAGGGATTTTAAGGGCAACAGGTGTTTGGTGTAAGGTGTAAGAAAGCGGTTCAATTTTTTAATGACCCTTTTTGGCAGTATAGTGCATATGGCTGGCTATCAGTCCAGATATAGGGATTATGTATTTTTGTCTGCCAAGAGCATCTCCTGATGAAAAAGGCTCCCCCCCCCTCGATTTAAGCAATCCTATCTTATATAATCTATACTACTAAAAGGGTAATATGCTATTTAGACCAGGTCGACTGGCCATCTTCCGGACATTCGACTCTTCCAGACAAAGCCATGTGTTGGGGGCCAAGGCAAAGGCTGTTAGGGGCGATTAGGTTAGCAGGGGAGGGCCATTGGGGGTGAGATCAGGCTGGCAGGGGAGAACATTTGGGGGCGAGATCAGGCTGGCAGGGAAGGGCAGTTAGGGGTGATCAGGCAGGCAGGCAAAGGCAGTTAGGGGTGATCAGACAGACAGGCAAAGGCAGTTAGGGGCAATCAGGCAGGCAGGCAGAGGTAGTTAGGGGCAATCAGGCAGGCAGGCAGGTGAGTGATTAGGAGCCAGCGGTACCAGGTTGCGAGAGGGATGTCCGATTGGAGAGGTTGCAGGCTGGACTGAGGGAACACCCCCACTCCCCTGGCACAAATTCTGTGCACTGTGCCACTAGTCCATAATAATGGTATAGGTCAATGGTATAGGCATTCAAGATCCAGTGCAAGTGCTATAATACTTCCACTACCTGGAGGGGATTCTCTATCATCTGAAGGATGGGTAGGATTGAATATGTGAAATTATAACTGAATGGGAAATTCAGGTTGGAAGAAGTAACAAGAACAAGGATGAAATAATCTGGCATATGAAAAGCAAGTGGTTCCATTTGGTTGGTGCAAAAGACAGGAGAACAGGAATTGGAGAAAGCCAGATTGAGAGAAAGCCAAGTTATGATCCCTGGTCTCTAGTTCGGAGTCCCTTAGTAAGAATACAAATAGGGTCTATCAGTTATCTATTGTTTTCTTGTATTTGAAGAGATAAATTTATTAGTTGCCTTACCTTCACCCCTAAAACCAAAGATACAGGCTATGCTAAACCTCATGAAGATTCTCTTCCTGGGCCTGATGACAAGTTGTCTTATAATTGACTCAGAGTTACGAGCATGACCCTAGCAAGGCCAATGCAAGTTATTCAGAGCACTTTGTTGGGACTTCTGGACAACCTCTCATTGGGATTGCAAAGCCAGCAAGATATAAGCCTGGAACTGTGGGTACAAGTTCAGAGGAACCTGCTTAAGAGGGAAGCCAACATAAAATGAAGTATAGCCAAGAGTTGGAAACAGAGAGGAAAGAGATATAAAGAGAACAAAACACAGTCTTGGTTGAGCCCTTGAGAACAGCCATGCCTGAAAATAACTCATTTCCAAGCTTTATCAATTAAATCAGTCATCTGTCTTTTTTTTTATTATCTACATTTACATTAATATTTATATTTTGCTTAAGTCAATTTGATTTGGATTTCAAAAGAAAAAACTCTAATGCATACTACTGGATAATTTGCATTTCTAAAAGCCTTTAGATAAGATGACCTTTATTAGAAAGACTCCATATTATGAAAAAGCATTGTCACTTTAAGGCTTTCTTAACTGATATCTTACAAGTCATATTTCTGTGTCCCCTAGCCTATTGAATTAATATCCTGTAGACAGTAGACTCTTGATGTCTGCTTTGTTGTTTGGTAACAATAAAGAAGTGAGTACTAGAAGGAAGTGAAATAGCAGAAGTATAGCTTATTAGGTTGAAAGGCACATGATGGCTTATATTGATAAGAGACTAGGGAAAGCTTCATACTGTGGAATGGTAGAAAATAAGTAAGTAATATAATATGTTACTTTTTCCAGCCCATCTCAGTTGGTGCCATTGATTCTTGTCATCCACGGGTTCGGCAACATTCCATTTTACAGCCAAACCTGACTGGGACTCAGTACAAAGCCTCAGCTCCACTGGCTGTCAGCACTGGGAATTAGCCTTGCCTCCTTCCAGCCAGGTACCCAGGTGACTGGAGTCATGACTGAAAATAGGCTGGCGCACCAAATACTAGTCTTTGAAAAATTTCCCTTACTTCTGTTTCACAAATCAGATTTTTTTTCACCTTAGTTTCTCTCCAGAACTCCAGTTTCTCATTGCATTCTCCTGAACCTGAGCTTAGCCATTGATGGCCATGTCTGGTGAGGGGTAGGATCCTGCTTTGTACATATGCTCTGGCCCCTGTGAGTTCAGTGATTTGGACCATTTCTAGAGACAAATAAATAATATTTGTTTTTTCTCTTCAATAGCCTGCTCAAACTTTTCTTAGGATATCTTAGATATTAACTCCTTCCCAAACTAGACACTGGTCTCACCATGTACCTTTGGACACAGAGTCCTAATTGGTTTAGCTGTTTTTGAGGGAAGTCCATTTTTCTACCTGCAACCTGACCAGCTCATCTTCTCCCCTCCCCATCATTATGGCTGCTGAGCTCAAAGTGTCTGACATTTGTTCTTGACTTATCATGGACAGGAGACAAATGAGCTTATACTTTCACATGAGATCCCATTGACAGAATGAGAATCACTTCAAAACCTATGCAGCCATATTTAGTTTTTATTTTAGTGAGAAATGGGGAGTTATCATATGGTCTTAATAGTGTAGTGAAGATAAAGGCAATGGGTTTACCCTTAACATAGCAGTGATAATTCATTTCTTTCTATTGCCTCCTTTTCTTAGAGGTATATCCCTTTACCACAAACTCAGCAAGATATTCCTGTGAACAACAACAACAAAAATGTCACATCTGCTTTTTCTTAGGTGATTGGACCAGTCATAGAAATATGACCAGAGCTGAATCTACCTATTGTTATACCTGCATTTTGAAGTTGAGAAGCAGAGAGATTGAATTAGTTAGATAAGTGGAGTGGTCAGCAAACTTTTTCTGTAAAGGGCCAGAGAGTAAATATTTTGCTTTTGCCAGCCATTTGCTCTCTCTCATATCTATTCAGCTCTGCCATGGTAGCCTGCATGCATCCATAGATAATACATACCTGAATAGGGAAGCTTTGTGTACAGAAAAAGGCGTCGGGCATTATTTGGCCCATAACCTTTAGTTTACTGAGCACTGATTTACATGATGGTGCGTGTTTAAACTGAGAGAGTGGGCAGCCACTTGGGGTCACATGCATGCTGCATTAATCAGAGAAAGCCTATAATCAGAGAGAAAAAGATAGAGGGGCAGATTGATGAAGAGGAACAGAGAAGAGAGGTCATCAAAACTGAAGCATTGTGTGGAGAGCCTTGGATCTCACCTTGGTCCAAATCTCGTGGCTGATTTTTATTACCTAAGCTTGGCTAACTGTGAGATTGCCTTTTGTTGTTTTTTCATAATTAGGTCAGGGATAGTGTGGCCCAGCGTGTTAAGGGCCAATATAGAAGGTGGGCTTGGCTATGAACTCCTGTTGGTTGGTTTGTAAGGTGTGCTCACAGATGAGTCATTTACTATCTATAGGAATTGGCTAGCCCTGGAAGGCACAGTCCTTCCAGGGTCAGCAAGGCCTGAGATGTCTGAGCATCAAATAAAGAAACTAGAAAACAGGGTTATTACATCTGGATAACTTAAACAAAAAAACAAGGAACTTGCTGAAACAATATTGGATAACTCAGAGATCTGACAGGAAATATGTGAAATTAGATTGGAAAACAGGCAGGATTCCAGAGAGGCTAGGCAACAGAACACACAACCAAAATCTAATCCCAGATTGTCCTGGTCAGGAGGCACTGTTGGGTCCTTCTCTGGGTAGTCTTTACACTGTCCCTGCCACCACTGATCTGCCCTGGTTATCTGTGAACTCTGCTTCTGCTGCTGCAAATTATCTTTAACTCATCCTGTGCCTTTTTGCTGCTCCTTTAAGATTCAAATTGCCTGGTAGGGCTATAAATTTGGCCAGGCTCAGGGCACATGCCTATGACTAGCTTCCAAGAGGCCAAAAAGGAGAGAGAGAAAGAGATCCTTGTTTCCTTTCAGCACCTATGCTATGGTGAAGGGTCAGGTTCCACCTCCCATTATTGTGGAATTTCCTATAAATAAGGGTTTTCTCATTCTGGGAGTCAGGGTGGACAGGGCAAGAAAGCCAAATGTGTATGAGAGCTGTCCAGGATCGATTGAAATATGAAGGAATTAGAGGTTAGATAAGCCAGGAAATCAGGCTACATACATATTTGGCCAAGCAAAAGGCAAAGGTGTTAAGAATATCCAGCGCAGTGGCAATGGGAATGGAAATGAAGAAAGATTCTAGACATTTTACAGAGAATATTCACCCAGCATGGTGACTGGTGGAAAAGTTGATAATGCAGGAAATAAAATGGAATGAGTATTGCTGAAAGTCACTTAAAATGGAGTCAGAAGGCCACTGAGGAAGTGGGGACTTCTCATGTTTTATGTCTCAGTTCTCAGAACTTCTAAGTTGTTGACTTGTTGCTAAACTCAGCTCAAGACTGAGCTGCAAACATCTTATATCAAGGACTGCTACATAGGTGTATATGGACTTTACTTCCACCTCACATGGCAACCACAGCATCTACATTTCGCATCTTGAAAGAAACCAAAGCATTTCAATAGCCAGCATCCTGCATTTACATACTGGGCCTAAGGAATCTCTTGCTGATCTAGCCAACATCCTTCATTTGCATGGAGGATCTAAATGGAAACAGCACTTGTAGTTTTTGCCTTTATGTACCACTGGTTTATTTACCTCTTTGGAGGAAAAGTTAGGTTTCCACTTGAATCTGTGTCTAACAAATTACAATCACTTTTTGCTCAAATAATTTTTTTTATGCTTTTTAATAGCCTAATCCTTTTTTTTCTTTTTGGTTGACATAGTGAAGATATAAGTGAAAGAAGAATCAAAGGTATACCTGAGACTTTGAACTGAAGAAAATGGTTTTGCTAACAGAAGTGTGCTGAGTTTTATTGATTATAAGATATCTAAGTGCCAATACCCAGGGAAGACATAGAAAGATAGGATCAGAGCTAAGGTGATTGATAGGGCAGAGAAGGGGATGTGTAAATAATCTGAATATTTGTGATAATTGAGTCACAAGGGAAGGCTTCTCTGAGGTGTTAAGTGCAGAATTTTAAGAGATGCTAAGAAAGTATTAGAGAATTGCAAGCTGAGCTTTTGTAAAAACCGAATGAGTTCATAAAAAGAGGTAGTGAAGCAAGGGGAGGGGAGGATGAAATTAGGAATAGTAAGAGCATCTGGAATGGAATGAAATTTGAAAAAACAGGGAGCTTTAAGGAAAAGACTATGTTCTTTGGGTGGGGAAAGGTTTTAGGATTCAGTTGATAAAGAATCTGAGAGGGAGCAAATTCAATTCAAGCTGTGTCCAGGGGAAGTGAAGTCAATGGGTGGATGGCACTCGCACAAGACATTTGGCAGAGAGCACATTTTCCAAAACTTTTCTAATGCCCCTCCCCATTGTTCCTGTCTCCTTTCCTCCCACTTCAGCTTTGGCTGATGGTAACTATAAACTTGCAAAGACCCCACACAGTTCAGGGGAAGTTGATTCCTTAGCTTTCTTTTCTTTCTCACTCTCCTTTGTTTAAAAGACTCAGTAAAGTCAAGGCAGAGATAAGATCAAATATTGACTGGAAAACTAGAGTGGGATGGAAGGAAATGTGTAAGGTCCCAGCTGACCAGGCAAGGGAATCCAGGCCAGAGAGAGCTTGGAGGGCAGCTTTGAACAGCAAGCAGCTGTTTTTATTTAGTTATTTTTCATTATATATTATTTACTGATGTACTTATTTTTTTGTTTGTTTGTTTTGAGTCAGGTGGGATTTCCTATGTGCTCGGATCTGATACTCATTTTCCTTAGGAAAGATGAAGAATGCACCCTGAGTTGATATGGGAGGAAAAGCATATACACTGAGTGGCCAGATTATTATGACCACCTGACATTTGTAGGCAAATTAGCTACAGTTTCATGCTGAAGTTGCTAGAGGGCCAGACCATTATAAATAGGGGAGCAATTTGTTTACCACAACAGTAGAAGTGATTTTTTTCTGAAGATATGGTAAACAATGCAATTTAACAGCCTTTGAAAATGGGATATATATATATATATTTATATATATATAATCTGGTCACTCAACATATATATATCCTATATAGGAGATAAATATATATATCCTACCTAATAAAAGAGAAACATGGTAATTGGCATACAACCGCTACCCTTCCCATTGGCTAATCAAAGCAATATGCAAATTAACTGCCAGCCAAGATGGCAGCAGGCAGCCAGGCAGCTTGAAACTAACATGAGGCTTGCTTGCTTCAGTGACAGAGGACTCCAACGTTTCCCGCCTGCCGCTGCAGGCCTCTGAGCTGCAACTCTAAGCAACTATGTAACAAATAAAGACGCTAAACAAAACCCCAGAAATCTGCTTTAGTCCGCCGGGCTTCAGCCAGCAGGATCGCAACATTGTAGGCAAAGGCCAGAAACCTACTTTCAGCAGTGGAGGCCTAAGAGCTGGAGCCAAGCCTCAAAGCTAAAGCTGGCCCAGAATAAAAAAAGAAAAAAGAAAAAAAGGAGTGGTTGGGAGCTTCAGTCACCCCCAGCCTGAAAACAGCCCTCAGCCCCTCACCCATGCTGGCCAGGCACCCCAGTGGGGACCCCCACCCTGAAGGATGTGTAACCAGCTGCAAACAGCCATCATCCCCTCACCCAGGCTGGCCAGGCACCCCAGTGGGGACTCCCACCCTGATCCAGGACACCCTTCAGGGCAAACCAGCCGGCCCCCACCCGTGCACCAGGCCTCTACCCTATATAGTAAAAGGGTAATATGCCTCCCAGCACCAGATCAGCGTGACAGGGGGCAGCGCCCAAACCCCCTGATCACCCTGCGGCTCTGTGTGTGACAGGGGGCGGGGCCACAACCTCCCTATCCGCCCTGCTCTGTTCGTGACAGGGGAAGGCGCCCCAACCCCCGATCAGCCCTGCTCTGTGCCTGATAGGGGGGAGATCCCCAACCCCCTGATTGGCCCTGCTCTGTGTGTGACAGGGTACGGTGCCCCAACACCCCCCCCCCCCCCACGGGCCTTGCTCTGTGTGTGACGGGGTAGAGCCATAACCTCTCCATCGGCCCTGCCCTGAGTGTGACAGTGGCGGTGCCCCAACCCCCTGATCGGCCCTGCTCTGTGGGTGATAGAGGGCGGCGCCCCAACCCCCTGATGGGCCCTGCTCTGGGCGTGAGGGAGTGGCGCCGCAACTTCCACATCAACCCTGCCTTGAGTGTGATGGGACGGTGCCCCAACCCCCCAATCGGCCCTACCCTGAGCGTGACTGAGGGTGGCATCACAACCTCCTGATCGCCCTGTTCTGTGCATGACGGGGCGGCGCCCCAACTCCCCAATGGGCCCTGCTCTGAACCCGACCAGGGGCTGCACCTAGGGATTGGGCCTGCCCTCTGCCACCCAGGAGCAGGCCTAAGCCAGCAGGTCGTTATCTCCCAAGGGGTCCCAGACTGCGAGAGGGCACAGGCCGGGCTGAGGGACCCCCCTCCCCCGAGTGCACAAATTTTTGTGCACCGGGCCTCTAGTATATATATATTGAGTGACCAGATTATTATGACCACCCCATCAGTACT
Source organism: Myotis daubentonii (assembly GCF_963259705.1). Classification (NCBI taxonomy): domain Eukaryota; kingdom Metazoa; phylum Chordata; class Mammalia; order Chiroptera; family Vespertilionidae; genus Myotis; species Myotis daubentonii. Next base: position 200,552,138 of record NC_081841.1, on the reverse strand, counting down.
TCGTTGGGCCACCTTTTGCCTTCAATACTGTGGCGATTCTTCTTGGCATTGACTCCACAACATGTTGAAAGGTGATGCGAGGAATCTGGAACCATGCCTGATGAATAGCACTGCCCAGTTCTGTGAGATTTGATGGTTGTGGAACCAGCTGCCTGATGGTTCTTTTAACATTGTCCCACAAATGCTCAATTGGATTGAGATCTGGTGATCGTGGGGGCCACCTAAGCAAAGTAAAGTCTCCCTCATTGTTCTTGAAACCACTCCCGTACAATATAAGCACCGTGGCATGGCGCATTGTCTTGTTGGAAGAAGCCATCTCCATTGAGATACGCCAGCAACATGATAGGATGAACTTGATCAGTAACGATAACTTGGGTATGTTGATCTATTCAGACATTGTTCCACACAAATTAAAGGGCCCAAATCATGCCAGGAAAACATGCCCCAAACCATAACAATGCCCCCACCAGCTTGAAGGGTTGCACTCATGCATGTGGGGTGCATGCTTTCATGCTGTTTCCACCAAATTCTCACTCTAACATCTGCATGATGCAACTGGAAACGTGATTCATCGGACCACATGACTTTTTTCCAATGCTCAACTGTCCAATCCTTGTGTTCCTGTGTGAATTGGAGATGTTTTATCTTGGTAACTGCAGACAGCAAAGGTGTTCAAACAGGCCTTCAGCTTCCATATCCCATAAGATGCAGTGTACGGCTAATTTGCCTACAAATGTCAGGTGGTCATAATAATCTGGCCACTCAGTGTATACTCCCTTTAAACTATTAAGATACTACTTTATTGCAAATATCTAAGTATGCTCAGGGTTTAGTTATTCTCTCCCTCCTTCCTCCATTTCTAGTTCTAATCAAACATGGAAGAAAATCAATAATGAACAAGTCTTATCTTTTGAGCTGCTGGAACCTGCTGAGGTTGTGTATCAGTAAAAAGTTCTCCCTCCCTCCCTCCCTCTCTCCCTCTCCCATGCAACTACTTCTAGCTAATTCCAGGGTCTGAAATATTTACCTCCTCTGAGAACTAACTGCCGCTGACCTGTTTCTCCTCCTTCCCTCCCCTCTGTTAAGCCTCTGTCCCATTCATCTTCAGTCTGATTAAACTCCACTGCAGCCCCACTTGCCTTTTGGCTGAGCCACTGGGTGTGAGGAGAGGTGGAAGGAATGCAGAAGGCAGACTAGCATGGTGAGGGGAATGCAGCTCCAGCACCCAGAGTGGTGGGATGGTCCTGAAAAGATTTATGGGCACTATATCACAGCTGAAAGTCTGGAGGTGGTAAAACAGAACGCTGGCAGTAATTTATAGGAGCTTGTTATGACAGAATTCTGGATTGGGGATGACAAAGATGCCATTAAAACAAAACCAAGCTATCCAGGATGTTGTTGTAAACAACAGGCCTCTCCACACAGCCCAGCAGCAAGAGGATTTGTTTCTCAGGAAGCTGAGAGGATACAGGGTCCACTGGAAGAACTTGGTCTCACTACCTTCATGTAAAGAAGGGAACAGGGCAGCAATGAGGAGAAGACCTGGCAATGAGGAGCTGCTGGGTTTCCCTCCTCCCCTTGTCCTTCAAACATGAGTCAGCATGCCCTTGTCCTTCAAACATGAGTCAGCATGCCCTTGGAGAGCTGCTCTTGACTTTCTGGCAGCCTTGACACACTCGCTAAAGATGATTGTTGGTGTGATGCATGCCCATGGGACCTGTTCTGGGCTGCTATGTGAATGTAAAAGCCCAGAGTATATACACAATTTCAGATTCTAAGTTTGCCTTTATCTCTTATTCAGCTATAACCCACAAATATTCAGACTCACCCCCTGTTGCTTTAAAGGAGCTCTGTATACTAGTAGACTTGGATTTCAATAGCTTGGAGTTGAAAGAATTAACTTTGAAAAGCAAATTAAATCTATAAGAAATTTTTTCTGAAATCTCTAAAAGTGGGCCTCATTCATAAACCACTGCTACTTAAAATGTTATTTCACCATTCAGCCACTTCTGTTTATATCTCACCTCCAGTAAGCTACAGGCAACACGCTGTTCTACCCTGCAAATACCCAAATCCTCTCGTATATTCTTGACCATATAGATGCCATTATCATTCTTCTTTCCTCCATTCATGCCTCTTTCCCTTCCTTTGTTTAACAAAAAATTTTCCCAGCTGTAGTTCTTTGCTGTTCCCAAAATAATAGACAAGTAGCCACTGGACTTTCCTGTTATTGCTCTTCCTCCAAATTACATACTTTAATTTTGAAGCAAAGAAATAATCAATGGAGTCAGGAAGAATCCTTCTTATGGAACCTAAGAAGAGATGAGGTCATCAACAGACTTCTCTTGGGTCTTTTGTAGCCTAGGGATGGAGTTCAGGTACAGGGTAGGGATAAGGGAGAGAGGTACTGAATCACTATAAATTCTTTTGCCCCTATTTCTAAGGAACACAAATAAGTGAGAGAGATCTTATTATGGAGGTTACCTTCAATCTACTGTATTTTGTTTATATGTTTAAGATAAATAATTTGCAAAGTGTAATGCTTCATAGGTAGTGTTAGTGTAGGCAGCCAGGAGTTAACAAAAGAGAAGGGAGCTAGACTGGCTGGGCCTGATTGAATCTGAAAGTTACAGCTTCAGCGAACCAATGGATAGCTGAATTTCTGCCGAGGGGATTAATACCCCTTTGTTTCCCTACACACACCATGTAAGGAGAAAAAGACTGTCTCTCCATACTCCTAGGAGGACAACTGGTCCACTCAGAACATGATAGGGGCAGGGGGAAGAAAAGACAATAAAACAATAGGAAAAATTATTTTGCTGGACACATGCACTATAGAAACCAAGATGGTGCAGAGGGAGGTAAACACACATGTAGTAGGAACCAGATGATAGCAGAACTCTGGGTCATGTGCAGTGGGAGCCAAAATGGTGACACAAAGGGAGGTGTCTAGTCTGGCTAAAGGATCGGATTTGATCAGGGACATAGAACCCCGGAAGATCCTGAAAATGGATTGGGAGGGCCCAGCAGGAGCCTGCAAAAAGCCAGGAAAGAGATTGGTTAGTTTGAAAGAAAACTTACTCCTTCCCATACCCAAGGTAATACAATCAAAACTTAACAAAGGTTCATTTGTTCCTTCCTGAGCATTTTCTCTCCATAACCGCCTTGTGGCTCTAAGCACAGGCCCAAGGCCTACAACAATGGCAGCCAGGGCACCTCTCAGGCCTTGGCGGACATGCAGATGGGGAAATGAGGCACAGAGAAGGTCTGCATCTCGGACCCTGGTCCTCTTGGGCTTGATGAGGACAAGCATGGGTTTGCGGCCCCAGAGGATGAACTTCTCTCCCAATGGGATGTAGCTAAGCCTCCTGTTCATGGATGAGACACTGGGCACCAGAAAGCAGTCCTTTATTTTTGCACATCATCCTCCAATGTGTGGGTCCCTGAGATGCTTTTCTTGTGACTCTGTGGAAGGGACCCTATTTCCACTAGCATTTTCCCCCACAGTGAGGGAAAGCATGCTGCCAGGAGCTCGGTCACGTCGCAGCTTGCTCCCTGCTGCAGCCCTTCATTTCCTTTTTCTATGAGTGCCAGCTTTGATCTCTGCTTTCCCCAGTCAGACAGCTCTGGGCTCTGGGGGGAGAACAGATGCGGGGAGAAGCCCTTGCTGAGATGCAAAGGTAAAAATAATGTTTCTTAATAAGCAGCATCTGAGATGAAAGAGGTTCATTCAGCTTCATTTGGCTTCAAACTGCCTGGCTGCAAAGCACTGATGGTATTTGTGCCCTTTCCCCTCCACACAAGCTCATTCTTTACAGTTCTGCAATGCAGAGACATTCTCCTTGTTTAGCTTCTTCATGTCATGTCCTTGTCCCCACCCCAGCCTCCACCCTCCAATTTTCCAATTGTTTAACATGGTGAAGTAGCCTCTAGGTAATCTGCCCAATTCCTTGTGCTTTCTGCCCTGTGGCGATTAAACCAAAACTAGTGGTAGATGGAATGGAGTCCAGGTCCAGATTTCCATAAGGGAAACATCGCTGGAACAATTTATCCTTAGCCCCTGGGTGACAGCCACTGAGCATTCAATATGCATGGTGCATGCAGTTTGTCAGTGGCACACTGTATGGTGGTACCATGTCGCACTGTATCTGCACCTGTACTTTCTAGTGGAAGATGTATGACTTCCACTCCATAAACTTAGGTGTCCCAGAATGATATATATTTGTTTTAAACAGCAGTCTTTGTATTAAGATCATGTGCTCTGGTTTTATTATAGACTTAATAATGTTGGTTTGTGTCCACCTCCCTGCCCCAATTTATATGTTAAAGCCCTAACCCCCCAAATGATGGTATCAGAAGATGAAGCCTTTGGGAGGTAATTAGGGTTAGACGGGATCAGGACAGAGGAGCCCCGGAATGAGATGAGTGTGCTTATAAGAAGAGGAAGGGGCACCAGTGCTTGCTCTTACTGCCACCTGAAGACACCGCAACAAAACAACCATCTGTACTCTATGAAGAGAGCTCTGAACAGGAACCGAATCAGCCAGCACCTTGATCTTGGACTCCCATGCCTCCAGAACCATGAGAAATAATTATCTGTTATTTAATACTATACTTAAGTCACATAGTATTTTGTTATAGCAGCCTGAAGTCCTATGCATCTGGTGTTTGAATCTTAGCTTGGCCACTTGCTAAACACCATAGAACAAACTTTTGCCCAAAGGGAGAAAGGACAGCACATTCTTCTGCCTCCCTTCCCGCCAAGTAGACTTTCCTGAGAGAACTCATACCACCTCTCAGCAGAGATCCTACAGGATTTAGCAATCAGCTAAGCCTGCCACCAAACAGTGGTCAGCTCAGTAACACACCTTTACAATGATTCTCCTCACATGCCTTGCCACCCTGTTTCCTCACCCCTGCCCCCCTGCCCTGGCTTGACTTACCTAATAAAGTGGCAGCACAAAAGGTTTTGCCTCAGGCCTTGCTTTCCTGGAAACCCAAGCTAAGACACAGCTATTCAGTAAACCAATTGACCCAAATCTCTATAAATGTTTTAATCAAATTGCTTTTGGTTACAAGTGGATAAACAAGCACTACTGAAAATATCTCAGAAAATGTATAAGCTTATGCAGTAAGAGGAGCTGGCTTTAGTTATAACTGATTCAAGTATAAAAATATTGTTGGTTCATTTACTTCTATTGGCTTCCTTTTTATCAATGGGCCCAGAACAGCAACCCTCCAGTTTATTATTCTCATCACAAAAGGGTTTTCCCTCTGGAAAATCCATACATTCATCCAGAGAGGTATGTACATTCATCCTTGGGGCATGTACTACCCCTGCAGTAGAAAAAAAATGGTAATGGTGGTTAGATAGGAAGTCAACCCTATAATTATCACTCTCTCCGGGAGTGCATGCAGTGGAACTGGAGACGTTTCTTAAAGAAAATATGGATGCAGAGCAGGCAAAAGCAAGAGATTACATGGCAAAAGTAATTTCCATAATTACAGGGTTCAGGTTCCACAAGCCAGACAACCATAAGCTCTGTGCTCAATTTTCCAAGATTCTAGAGCTGAAGTTAATTATTTCCCGAACCAAGTGCTCTCTCTCTCTCTCTCTCTCTCTCTCTCTCTCTCTCTCTCTCTCTCTCTCTCTCTCTTCTAAGTGCCATCTTTCTATTGCTTTCTACTATGTGGTGTGTCCTAAAATTTTGCAAGGCAAAGTGTGGCCCAGAGACTAGCCCCATGGGCACCACCTGGGAGCTTGTTATAAATGTAAAATATCAGACCTCATGTCAGACTCACTTAATCAGAATCTGCATTTTAACAAGATCCCCTGTTGATTTGTATGCACACTAAAATGTGAGAAGCACTTCTGTGTGGAGACAAACTGAACCCCTGAAATATATGATGGGAAGGGATCCATTAGGTCTGATGAGGTTTAAAAGGGGAATGCTAATTTTGTCTTTGGGATAAGATACTGTCATATTTTTAATTAATCCCAAAGCTGATAGTCAAATACAGTTATTCATTTCACAGAAGAGCAACTGGCATTTTCCAATGGGAATTTGTTTACACAACCAAGAAGATTATAAATTAAACACCTACACTCTTTCACAGAGATTATATCACAGAAGGATTTTTTTTTTAAGAAACAAAATGTAAAAAAGAAATCACTGTAAAGTAAAACTATAGCCACTCAATGTGTTGGCTAATATATGCTTAAGGGAATTAAAGTGTTATTTAAAGTGAAAACTAGCCAAATATTTATTTGTAGTGCTAGAAATAATATTTCCATGTGATTTGGAGGTTATAAGAAGGTATGTGGTGAAGTACCACCTGCAAGTCTAGTAATGCCTTATTTGTGGAAACACTGTTTTCACCAAACTGTGTTCACATTAGTAAAATCCAAGTCCCCAGCATAACACCGTTTTTTTTTTTAATCCTCACCCAACAGTATTTTTCCATTGCTTTTAGAAAGAGTGGAAGGGAGGGAGGGCAAGAGAGTAAGAGAGACACATTGATTGATTGCCTTCCGCATGTACCCCTACCAAGCCGGGGATCAAGCTGGCAACCCAGGTACATGCCCTTGACCAGAAATCAAACCTATAACCCTTCCGTGCAAGGGATGACACTCTAACCACTGAGCAAAATTGGCCAAGGCACCACTACCACTTTTGACAAGAAAATATTATCCCTTTCTTTGACATCAGAGAAAAATTCACATGGGACAAAAATGGGTTATATGGCTGGAGAAATATAAAATGCTGAAACTTCAACATTAAAATCCAAAGGGAATAAAGGGTATCCAGTTTTCATATTATCATCTGTTCTTATATTGTCTTTTACTGTCATCCATCATGATTGACTGCAACTCACAGCAACACATTGTGAGACAGATATGCACTTCCTTATTAGATGATAAATTTTCAAGTCATTCCTTTAACAGTCTAGTGCCTGGGGTTTAATGACACAAAGTAATAGCATAGAGAAAACAATGTAGCCCATGAGAAATCAGAGCCATTGTAGTGTGCTGACTACTACACCCCTCCATGCACCCTCAGAATGATAGGTTATCTGGAACCTGTGAATGTGATCTTATTTTTAAAATGAGTTTTTGTTGATAAAAGGAAATGTCTAGAACAGTGGTTCTCAACGTTCCTAATGACGTGACCCTTTAATACAGTTCCTCATGTTGTGGTGACCCCCAACCGTAAAATTATTTTCGTTGCTACTTCATAACTGTAATGCTGCTACTGTTATGAATCGTAATGTAAACATCTGATATGCAGGATGTATTTTCATTGTTAAAAATTGAACATAATTAAAGCATAGTGATTAATCACAAAAACAACATGTAATTATATATGTGTTTTCCGGTCTTAGGCGACCCCTGTGAAAGGGTCCTTCGACCCCCAAAGGGGTCGCGACCCACAGGTTGAGAACCGCTGGTCTAGAATCTTGAGATCATCTTAGATTAGAGTAGCTCCAAATCCAGTGACTTTATATGAGAATAAAAGGAATCGCCCTGGCCAGTTTTGCTCAGTGTTTAGAGCAGCCGTGGGCAAACTATGGCCGGCGGGCCGGATGCAGCCCGTTTGAAATGAATAACACTAAAAAAAAAAAAAAAAGACCGTACCCTTTTATATAATGATGTTTACTTTGAATTTATATTAGTTCACACAAACACTCCATCCATGCTTTTGTTCCGGCTCTCTAGTCCAGTTTAAGAACCTATTGTGGCCCTCGAGTCAAAAAGTTTGCCCACCCCTGGTTTAGAGCGTCAGCCTGCAAACTGAGGGGTCTCAGGTTCAATTCTGGTCAAGGGCACATACTTTGATTGCAGGCTGGATCCCTGGTCCTGGTTGGGGCACATGTGGAAGGCAACCAGGTGATGTGTGTCTCTCACATCCATGTTTCCCTCTCTCTGACTCTCCCCCTCCCTTCCATTCTCTCTCTAAAACATCAATGGAAAAAGTATCCTCGGATGATTATATATATATATATTCAAACACAGAGAAGAAAGCCATGTGAAGACAGAGGTAGATTGGAGTTATGCTGCCACAGCCAAGGAAAAACCAGCAGACTTTAGAAGCTGGAAGAGGCAAGGAAAGATTCTTTCCTAGACCCACCAGAGGAAGCACAGCCCTGCTGACACACCTTGATTTCAGACTTTAGCCTCCAGAGAAGTGAGACAATCAAGTTCTGTTGTCTTAAGTCACCCAGTGTGTGGTAAGTTATTATGGCAGCTCTAGGAAACTAATACCCTCATTTGGGGTACTATATCTTTCTTCTGTTTTGGGGGGATAGTTTTCCTGGCAATAAGCTTGTATAAGAGGACTTTGAATATATCAGCTACAAGCAACCTAATGCTTTCTCTGCCTTGTGATATAGAGAGGCTTGCTGCTGGTAAAAGATGTTAGTGACAGGCTGTACATAAGCCATGAAATTTGAATGATCTTTCCAAAATATATGATAATTCACCCAATGTGCTATAAGTCCCCTTGTGATCAAGGCATGAAAAATAGAAGAACCAGAGGACATAGAAGTTGATACACATAGCTACCCACCTGAACGTTAAACTGCACTCTGCACTTCACTTTCACCCTTCTGCATTTCAGAGCAAACCCACCAGAGCTTGTACCTTTGTGCCAGTCATTTCATTTGATTCAAATCCCTGCCGGGCTTCTTCCTACCAGTGGGTCAGGGCACAAACAGTTCATTCTGTGGTTTAACGTAAAGAGGGACCAACTCTGGCCAGAGGGAGCAGAGGGCAAATAAACAGGAAACTGTTATGAATTGAATAAACTACAGTTGTGATTATTCTCTGGAAAATAACTGACAGCCCTAAACCAAGTCCAATGCAGAGAGAGACTCGGAAAAGTCCTGGTTCTGCACTTAGTGCTCAAGGCACAGCTACTGTTGTTGCAGAGATTGAGTGTGCGGGCACACATCCGAATTGTTCTGTTTATTCCAACTATTGTAATGGAGAAGAGGCATAAATATTACCCTTGTCTAGTTCCCCTCATACCTACTAATGGGCTTTCCACATCCTTGCTCATCCCTGAGAAATGGAGACCAGAAGGCAAAAACTGGAAACAGATTCCAGTGGGCTTCCCCAAACACCAAGACCAGTTACTGAAGAGGCTCTAATCCCCAAAGGAAGTCCCTGAAGCTTTCAACAACCAAATACAGAAGGGAATCATTCATGGGAGATCCCTGGGGGGATTGCCATCCATCACACACATCAAATTGTGTGCTACCTTCTACTCTTTTTGTATTTAGATTAAAGGCCATTGATCTACTGATTTACAATGAATGTGGAAAAGGAAACAGTGCATCAGGAAAATCCCTGTTGGTTTGTAATAGAAAAAAAGTGAGTAGGAGCCAGAGGAAACCAAGAAGAGAGTGCAGACCAGTGATCTCACATTGAACTTGAATGAAAGAAATTGCCTAATGGAGGATGTTGTAAACCCATCAGGAAGAGTTCGACAGAGGAGCAGCCCCCCGAAGAAAAAATTCACCTGATTTTATAGCCATGAGTAGTTAGAAGTGTGGTAGGCTGAACAATGCCCCCCACCCCCCCACCCCCCCAGAAGAGAGGCATGTCAAACCCCTAGAACCTGTAATGGTATCTACTATGGCAAAGCATGTCATTACGTTTCAGGTCTGGAGAGGAGGAGCTGTCTGGATTATCTGGGTGGGCCCCCAAATGAAGTCACACCAATATACATAAAGAGGTAATATGCTAATTGATCCTAACGGTGTCACAGACAGGACCGCTAAGGAGGAGGCTGCCTGCGCATGGGCGGCAGGGCATTGCTCCCGGAGACAGGGTAGAAAGCAGGAGGCACCCGGAGGAGGCCTGTGCACAGGAGGGTGGGAGTGAGAGCCCATACCGCCCCCCCTCACCATTCCTTCACCACCCACCACTCGCACTCAGAGCGCCCCCTACCCCCCTTGCTCACCTGCCTGGGGAAGGAGCACAGCGCAGCAGGTGGGAGGTTTCCACGCTCTCCTTTGGCACCATGACGGGGCAGAGCTGCCGCATTGCTCCGGAGATGGGGCGGAAGCGGGGAGGCGCCCAGAGAAGGTGGGACCAGCCCGAGGCAACTCAAGGGACTGAGGGCAGGGCTTGCAGCAGCCATAAAAGGCCAGAGGAGTTGGGGGGCTGGGCCAGGCGTGCTGGAGCTCTGCATGGAGAAGTTAGGGTGTCAAGGCAGGGCGACAGGTGGGTGGGCTGGCCACACAATTTCATGCACTGGGCTCCTAGTCTATAATAATAAAAGCATAATATGCTAATTAGACCAGTGGATCTTCCAGATGAAGCTGGGGCTGCGAGGGAAGCCCAGGTCCTGGATGCCAGAGGGAAGCCGGTGCTGGCAGCCAGGGGAAGGAAGACCTACTCTCACACAAATTTTGTGTATCAGGCCTTTAATCTATAATAATAAAAGGATGATATGTTAATTAGAATGGATGTCTTCCAGACATCATTCTGGACATCCTTCCTGATAAAGCTGGGGCTGGGGGGAAGTCAGCCCGGGTCCCGGTTGCCGGAGGGAAACCAGTGCTGGCAGCCGGGGGAAGGAAGGCCTACTCTTGCACAGATTTCGTGCATTGGGCCTCTAGTATCTTTAGAAGAGAGAAGCAGAGGGAATTTTGAGAGAGGGAAGAGAAGGCAATGTGAAGATGAAGTTGAGAGAGATGCAACTACAGGCCAAAGAACACCAATGGCTACAGAAGCTGGAAGAGACAATGACAGATTCTCCCCTAGAGTGTAGGGGGGTCGGGAGAGGAGAAGAGCCCTGCTGATGCCTTGATTTCAGACTTCTAGCTTGCAGAACTACAAGAGAATAAATTCCTGTTGTTTTAAGCTGCCCAGTTTTTGGTCATTTGTTATAGCAGCCCTAGGAAACTAACACAAAAACTAAAATCTGCAGTCCTTGAGGGCCAATTTAACACCCTTCCATTCACACCTCGCATTTTAGATTTAGTAATAATAAATATCCTAGGCTTTGGAGTTTAATTTATCAAGAGCTAATATATTTTTTAAGTTTCACCAATGTAATTTTTCCCCCCAAGAACTATAAGTCTAGGTTTCTATTAGAAAGAAAAATGTCAAGGGTAAAGGATTTTTGATCCTGACTTGAGTGTGGTGTTTATGCAGCTGTTAAGTTCTGTGTTATTTACTGTCATTTCAAAGACAGAGACAAATGTCAGAAGAGAAGATAGAGACCGATATGAATTCCTGAAGGAAAAAAAAGTGACAGAGAGAGGAAGAGAATGGTACCTATGCATCAAGAAATAGAGTTTAGATCTGTTGACAGTACCTTATGGAGATTATGAACTGTAAATAACAGCTTCATCATTCCCACTCAGGAAATACGGTTCTCCTGGGGAAAGTACTAAGGGGCAGCAATAGCCATTAGTGTACCATCAGACATGATTTACCTTTGGTTTTACCAAGATGGCAATATGCACTAAGCTAGGGGCTCTTTTTCCAATAAGCCCAAAGTACGTTCAGAGGTCAAAATCAAAGTTGCTGGAGGAAAAATTCCCATAAAAGTAATAAAGTTTCTCTGACTTCTGCAGATCTCAAAAATAAAATCTAACTTAACGTTCTATGATGGGAGTAGTTTGAAAATTACTGTCTTGCATCTCAGATTGGTTTAAATAAACTTTGCCTCCATAGCTCCCGGAGCTTCCTTACGCTGTCCACCTGGACCAGATTTATAATAGGCTGGGCTGTCATGAGATAGTGGTAATTTTCATAACATCCTCTCAATGTTAAGAAGCCATGCATGTATGCACAGGCTGGCTGCCGCATATTCACAAACAATTGGTGTGGAACCGTGTACATAAATAAAAATAGGAAGCAGGTACAAAATAATGTAGCGTTCTTTACTTTCTTTTGAATTAATCTTTGATTCAGCCTTTCTAGAAATCTGTATTTGTGTGGGTTAACAAATGAACATGCTGACTGTAAATAAAAATGCATTATTAGTTTACTAATAATGATAATAAAAATTGTCCCTCGTAAGTGGGGTTTGGGGCTAATGAATTCTTAGTTCATACTCTGTTTATAATTTTGAGTTTCTACTGATTCATAATCCAGTAAATTCACATTTAACTACTATGAAGAGGGTTCCTAATATATGTTGGACACTTGGCTATGTTTCTTTGAACATATTATGGTCTTTCCTTTAGTTCTTAAAACAGCCTGGTACAGCAACTATCAGTATCCCTGTTTTACATAGGAGTCATCTGAACTCCAACATGTAAATTAGAAATTTTAAATGACAAGCAGGATTCACAGTCTAGTTATTTGTATCTAATAAATGGTTTATACCAAATAGCTCAACAGTCCATTCTAACACATTTCTAAAGCTGAGTGGTAGCAAATATCAACATATTCTTTTAACTATACCCACAAGAGTGAAAGGATGAACTAACTACAGGAGAATAAATGGAGGATATTAAATATTACCAATTTTATTAGTTTTTAAAAAGCTCTTAAAAAAAAACAAGATAGAAAAGTCCTCTATGAGGACAAATATAAATGTTACCTGTAATAGTTTTTCTAATTATTTACTTTTCTTCCTGTAAAAACATAAGTACCCTCCAGTTGTCATATAACTTCTAATATTTTCCTGCATTAGAAATGCAATTCCCCACTCCATTGCCAGGTTTGACATGGATGTTCTTTAGCCAGTGATATTTGAGCAAAAGCTTTAAAGGTCATACATATGTTATTGCCTCCTTTTTTAACTTTTTTCCTTGCCACAGAATGGCATGGCTCAGACAGGAAATAATTCTTCCTCTTAAATCTTAAAGTGAGAAGGCACATTGAGCCTAATTGCAGATGACCCATAGCTGACAGCAAATAAACTATCATTGTTGTAAATGAATGAGATTTTGGGGGGTGTTTGTTACTGTGGCATAGCTTAACACAAGCTAACTATTATATCTGGTTATTGTTCTGACTTTTAAAAAATTAATTTTGTTCCCGACCCGTGTGACTCAGTGGTTGAGAGTCAACCCATGAACCAAGAGGTCACCGGTTCAACGGTTCAACTCCCAGGCAGGGCACATGCCCGGGTTGCAGTCTTGATCCCCAGTAGGGGACATGCAGAAGGTAGCCAATCAATGCTTCTCTCTCATTAATGATTCTATCTCTCTATCCCTATGCCTTCCTCTCTCTCTAAAAAATCAATACAAACATATTTTAAAAAATTAATTTCCACACTATCATAAGATTCTCAATCTAAAATTGTTTATTCAACCAAGTTAGAAACTAAATGTGAGGATACTTTCAGGCATGCACAAAATGTGCCCCTAAAAGTAACTTCAATGCACTTTTTCTCAAGAAGCTACCAGAAAATATATTCCATTAAGTATATTAAGCAGATATTTTTTAAAAAAGGAAAAACACATGGGATCCAAGAAAATGGGAAATCTAATATAAAGAGAAATAGGAGGAGAAAAATGAAGAGAAATATCAAGATGACAATGTTATTCCAATCACACAGGAACAAATAAGAAAAGTCCAGGAAAATTTTCTTCAAAAATATAAAATTGATAGAATACCTAATGCATTCAATGTGTTGTATAGAGATTTACCATTGGATAAGAGGCTCAAGTTTAATTTTTAATTAAAAACAAAACAGGAAACTAAGCAAAAGACAAATAACTATTAACTTCAAGGAAAGAAAACATGGTGTAGAGGAAAATAAAAGGAGTCATGGTTCAGATGTAGAGTGTTTACCCTTAATATTAAAATGTAAATGCTGAATACTGATCTAACCAAAAGTATAATACAAATGCATTGGAGAACGTGTGAATAGGGAAGACTATTGTACGTATGAGGAGGTGCTAGAAAGAGCTAATCTTTCATAGTGGGGAGTTAATTGATAATATACCTGTGCCGCATCCAGCACAGGCAGGTTCGGTGAGCCTGAGGAGGGGTGGTGAAGGATTAAAGAAGACAGACAAGAGCTGGAGTTCCTGGGAAGCTGCTTCTCTGATGGAGAGACAGCACCATGGCCTGCAAGTCAAGTCTTTTATTTTATAGTCAGAGCACACAAAGCAAAACAAGGGTAGTGGTCAACATGTTTACAATGCTCTTGTGAGTTTCACCTTGTTTTGGCAGCACTTGCTGCACCTCTCACAGCCCATTAGCTACCTAGGAAGGAACTAGGAAGGGCTATAAAGTCAAGCTTAGTTATACTAGGAGAGCTCTGCCCTCCAAGCTGGGACTTGTTTGTGGCCCTGTCACAGGTCAGTCTGAGGCTTAACCCTATAGCTGCTCCCTACATATACCTATATCTGAAAAATCAATAAGCAGAAATATGTGCATGTTATTTATAAATATGTAGGTAAATTTAAAGAACATAACTTAAAGAGTTGATGGTGTTTTAGAGAAATAAAAAAACAAACAAAAAATGGAAGAAAGCCAGAATGTTGTTTTATGTGGCAAGCCTTGTAGAAAGTACAAAATTGAATCTTTAAACTACATGCTTACATAATCTATATATATAAAAGGCTAATATGCTAGGTGTCCGACCATCCGACCGGTTACTATGATGTGCACTAACCACCAGCGGGAAGACACTCAATGCAGGAGCTGCCAAGCTGTAGTGTCTTGGCAGCAGCGGTTCTCGGGTAATGCACCCCGAAACCAAAGAGGAGGGAGCCCGATTCCTTGCAGGGTTGCACGATTCCACCTTTGGCCATGGGTTATGTTGTTGCTGGGGCACTGTCGGCCCCGAATCTGGTTTATTGCACACTTGCATTTGTATTCCACACCCTGTTCGACAGCAACTTTGTAGAGTGCCCCTCTTGTACTCTGGGACCCCTCAGGGGACGTTGGAGAGCATGTTTTGGCCCGATCTCCATAGGCCTGCCAGAGGGACCCTGCTCACTCGGCAGATGCCAGGGAGGGACCATGGGAGGTTGGCTCCAGGGATTGTCTGGCCCATCTCCCCCAGTCCTGCCCTGCTGGCCACCTTCTAATTAATTTCCTTTCAATGTGCAAGAATTTGTGCACTGGGTCACTAGTTCAATATGAACAAATAATCTACACTAATAAAAGAGAAACATGGTAATTGGCGTACGACCGCTACCCTTTTCATTGGCTAATCAGCGAGATATGCAAATTAACTGTCAGCCAAGATGGCGACAGGCAGCCAGGCAGCTTGAAACTAACATGAGGCTTGCTTGCCTCAGTGACAGAGGAAACCAACGTTCCCCACCTGCGGCTCCAGGCCTCTGAGCCTGCAGTTTCAAACATTGTAACAAATACCGCCGGACTTCAGCCAGCAGGATCGCAACATTGTATGCAAAAGCCAGAAACCTACTTTCAGCAGCGGAGGCCTAAGAGCTGGAGCCAAGCCTCAAGCTAAAGCTGGCCCAGAATAAAAAAAAAAAAAAAAAGGAAAAAAGGAGTGGTTGGGAGCTTCAGTCACCCCCAGCCTGAAAACAGCCCTCAGCACCTCACCCAGACTGGCCAGGCACCCCAGTGGGGACCCCCACCCTGAAGAATGTGTGACCAGCTGTAAACAGCCATCATCCCCTCACCCAGGCTGGCCAGGCACCCCAGTGGGGACTCCCACCCTGATCCAGGACACCCTTCAGGGCAAACCAGCCGCCCCCACCCATGCACCAGGCCTCTACCCTATATAGTAAAAGGGCAATATGCCTCCCAGCACCGGGATCAGCGGAGCCGAGAGGCCTCCCGGCACCGGGATCAGCGTGACAGGGGGCAGCACCCAAACCCCCTGATCGCCCTGTGGCTCTGTGTGTGACAGGGTGCGGCACCCCAACCCCCCCACCCCCCACGGGCCCTGCTCTGTGTGTGTGAGTGGTGGCGCCCCAACCCCCTGATCGGCCCTGCTCTGTGGGTGATAGAGGGCGGTGCCCCAACGCCCCCCCCCCCCCCGACGGGCCCTGCTCTGTGTGTGATGGGGTAGAGCCATAACCTCCCCATCGGCCCTGCCCTGAGTGTGTGAGTGGTGGCGCCCCAACCCCCTGATCGGCCCTGCTCTGTGGGTGATAGAGGGCGGTGCCCCAACGCCCCCCCCCCCCCGACGGGCCCTGCTCTGTGTGTGATGGGGTAGAGCCATAACCTCTCCATCGGCCCTGCCCTGAGTGTGACATTGGCGGCGCTCCAACCCGCTGATCCGCCCTGCTCTGTGTGTGACAGGGGACGGTGCCCCAAGTCCCCTATCGGCCCTACTCTCTGAGTGACAGGGGGGAGCTCCTCAACCCCCTGATGGGCCCTGCTCTGTGCATGACAGGGTACGGAGCCCAACCCCCTGATTGGTTCTGCTCTGTGCGTGACGGGTGGCACCGCAACCTCCCCATCGACCCTGCCTTGAGTGTGACAGGGGGCGGTGCGCCAACTCCCCAATCGGCCCTACCCTGAGCGTGACTGAGGGTGGCATTGCAACCTCCCAATCCTCCCTGCTCTGTGCATGACAGGGGGCGGTGCCCCAACTCCCCAGTCGGCCCTGCTCTGAGCCCGACCAGGGGCTGCACCTAGGGATTGGGCCTACCCTCTGCCACCCGGGAGCAGGCCTAAGCCAGCAGGTCGTTATCTCCCGAGGGGTCCCAGACTGTGAGAGGGCACAGCTGGGCTGAGGGACCCCCCCGAGTGCACAAATTTTTGTGCACCGGGCCTCTAGTGATTTAAATAAAAAAAATTTCAAATGAAAGGGTTATATATGAGTTAGTTCAGGAGAAAAGGGACAAACCATTTTCTCTTTCAAAATATTTCCCTGACTTGTACTTTTGTAAGTCAAAACTAGATTTTTAGACCTGTGGACTACCTGCTAAATGTCTATCCTTTCACTTGATCTTAAGCCTCAATGTTAAGTTCCAAAGCTTTGCACCTTAGGTTTCTCAGAAAAGAGCAAAATGTGTCTACATGAAAAACCAAAACAAAAAAAAAAAAAACAGAAGCAAGTACATAGAAAAATCAGACTGAAATACAGCATCTATTAGTCTCCTATGGCTCTTTATCAAAACATGGGATCTTGAAACCTGAGTGAATTTGAAAATCCAACCCCTCTGCTACTCCTCTTTCTTTTGGATTCATTTTTCTCCCTGCTTCTGGTGTGTTTCCAACCAGCAGGGGTGGGAAGGTGGTGCGTCCCTCCTGCCCAGATATCCATTCGATAGCTGGGTTCCATGCTGAATGACAAATTAAAAATCAGCACTCTGGACATTAATTTTGACCACTGGAAGCAGGGTTCCCTTGGGAGTCTGCTTGTATATATGTAAATGTGTGCATAGCTGGCTGTAAGGCAACTAACACAGTTTGTATCAAACCTTTGTGTGTCTGAGTCTCTGTCAGCCATTTTATAAAACGCCTATTTGAAAAGCTGGTCTTTTCTTTCCAGCCTTGCAAATCCCACAAAGAGATTATCACTAAATAAGCAGTAGTATCTTAAGTGATGCTATCTGCAAATGAACACCACACACACATGTATGCACCCATTTACACACATTCATCAGAGCAACAAATTTATATAGAATAAGAAAACTTCATGTCTTCTTCCAGTGACTTACAGCCTCACAAGTTGTCTTAAAATAAGGTGCTATGCACATGCTTTGAGCAACCATTTTCTTGCAAAAGACCTTGCTTCCCTCCAAAAAGACATAGTTCAAAAGACTGGGAACAAGAAATCCTTTCTCAGCCACTCTGATGAAGTCTGTGAACTGACATGGTAAATTTTAATCCCCTTCATGAACGTGACTTTATCTAAAAAGTATCCTATTATTGCTCTTTAATTTCTGGCATTTGTCTGAAAGAACATCCAGTATGAAAAACCTAAGAGATAAACCTGTACATTGAGGAGGTGAGAGAGCAGGGGCTCTGAGAAGGCAGCTCCATGCAGCCAGTTAGGTATGGTGAGGAACAGCCCAGCCTCCTGACGTCTGGTCCACTCCCATGGCTGACAGTGGAACGAACTGTTCAGAACATGAAACCATTTGATGAGAGTAAGGAAAATGCCAGAAAGCGAAATGATCTCTGATTCCCAGACAGCAAACTTTGTTTTCATGCGACGTACAGAAGAAAGCTGCCTTGTTTTTCAAGGAAAATTCTAAAAAAAAAAAAAAAGGAAAAGAAAAGAGAGAGAGTTAGAGTTAGGTAAAGAAAGCACTCTGCAAACTTGGCCCAAAGAGAGAGCCACGCTCATGCCTACATCTACCTTATTTTAAAACACTAATTACAAGATGTTTGTTGAGTATTCAGTGATGTTAGGAAGGAGACTGGTGAGGGAGAAATTTGAATGTACACTTGAATCAGAGATATCTCTGACACCCTCCCCATCCACCCAGGGCTTCCTTAAGTACCATTTTTCTAGGGTAACTAATTTCCCACTAGAGTAAATTGAAGAAAATAAAAAGGAAGTTTATTCCCAGAAACCATTTCCTTAGTTTTGACATTTTTTTTTTCGGTCAATGTTTTCCCCTTTCTTTATTACCCTACTTATCTGGTATAATTATGACACAAGTTTAGGAATTTTAATGCACAGATATCTTTACAATTGAGCAAAATAATCTTGGACTATGTTCTGGGTAGGGAAAATATAGGCACACATTCCAACATTAATCCTTTAAACTGCTATGAATATAATCAACCAAACTATCTCTTTCAGTCCTTTTCTGCTTGACTCCATTTTAGAATTTCAAATTTCATCTCACAACCCCTTTATTTGCGAGTCTTATATTTGCTTCTGACTAAACTAAATCATTACAACATTGTATTTCCAAAAAGCATAGTCTATAGCTGAACTGAGGAAGATAGGTGAATCCAGGCACAGACCACCTTCAATGAGACTCTGGGGGCTAGAACTACTTTCATGTCCTGCCAATATCCAATGCTATTTATAAGAACATAATGGAGAGAGTATCTTCTGAAAACCACATAGCCAGAAAAACAAATTCTAGAAAAACCAGGCTATGTCAATATGGAAAAAAAAACAAAACAATCTATGATAGACTTGCTTCTCTTCTGTGCCAGATAATCTCCCTGGAAAACTAGTAACTGGCAACATGGAACCAGGTGCATTCTCTCAGCTTCTTTTACTTGGTCATTCCAAGGGAAGCCTGGGCACCACTGCCAATGACCGTCACCTCATTTATCAAGGTAGCATTCTATGAGCACAAAGAGTATTAGGTATAGAAAGCAATTATTAAACTTTGCCAAAGAGAGAGCCAAGATTATACCCACCTTTTTTTCCCACTTGAAACTCTCTTTCTTTCTGTTTCTTTGTTCCCTGGGTAACCACAGTCCTTATGGTCTATAGTCTGATGCCACTCTTCCATTTGAGAGAATAAACATTCTTTAGGTCAACCACTATGCCCAGTGACTTTTGAACCCTGCACATGATGACCATCTGGATTAGGCCTACCTGTCCTGACACACAACTCCATGCTCTTCCACTTGAGACTTTAATCAAGGCCAGCATAGTCTGCAGAGATTAAACACACACATGCACACCCATAGCTCTAGCAGGTGACTCCATGCCCTTGTTCTTTAACAGGCCAACTATATTTATTACTTTTCCTCTCAGGAGAAGGATCCTGTCATCTGGCTCCCCATCCAGCCTCTATAAAGTTGCAGTTACATGCCCACTTTGCCAGGTAATTATTTCTTCTAAAAATAGTATAATGATTAACATCTTCCCAAACCTAATTACAATTCGATTCCTAGGTAATCTATTACATTGGACATATACTTACGTTCAAAGTGTTTTTTAAGGAGGATTCAGGTCACAGTTCCCATCTCAGCATCCTTTTTTTTCTGACATTCTTTCACATGACAAGTGACATATTTCCTCTAACATTTATTCCAAATCTGTTAGACATTCTATGGAGATAGGCAGATAGATTAATAACCAAAAGTCCATGCACCCTTCCCTGCTGATTTACAATCCGTAGGATATTCCTAATCTTATGACTCCGTCACTAACGTCTCTGCTTCCTTGGACAGTTAATGACAGAGGTGGATAGGTAAGGATCTTCTAATAAGTCAGGAATGGGTTTTATTTAAAACTCCAATTATGCCTTTGCATTTTTGGGGTTTCTGGAATAAAAATAGGTAACCTAATTTGCACATTCTTTCAATGCTCTCCCCATGAGTCTCTGCGCTTCCTTGGCATTCTGCTGAATATGCACCTCAGACAGAATTCAAGGCTTCCTTGGCATAATTTTGATGAATAGGACCCTATGAGGCTTAATAAGAGGCACCAAAATGGACAGGCACCTAAGGGGAAAAACAGGTCTGTGTTGATGGATGTCTTTCCCAGGGGGGCTGGGGCACTACTGAGATGCAGTTTTTCCAGCAAGTGGTAAAACAACAAGATAATTCAAGGCAGCTCATGCAAGGCAGGATGTGCAATGTATTTTCTTAGCAGCAACGAGTGTGCAGAAGGAATCAGATAAGCATCTGCTTCACAGGGTGCCAAAGAGATATACAGCAGAGAAGAAATGTACCAGCCCAGAAAGGGTCTGCATGGAAGGGAAACGGGAAATCACCCTCATCAAGTCAAGTGATGGTCCAAGGTGAGCTTTATCGATTCATTCATTATCCTACTAAATTCCCATCAGAACGTTAACTTTTGATGTTTCAGTTTATTGTTTAATAAAACAAAATCGGGGTTTTCTAATCTCTAAGTTCAGTGGAAGCGAAGGCTGCAAAGTATTACAGCAACTATTTCTCTATAAGATTAAAAGTGATCACTCACAGAAGATGTAGCCATGACTAACAGCATCAGCTGGATTAATGGGGTGGGGGTGCTGTTGCTGTCCATAGCAGATAGAGCCACTGAGTTTCTCCCCACATGGACCTTTTTATTAACCTTTTTTGAAGATAGAAAAACTTTTTTTATAAGAAATGTTTAGATTATTGTACAGCCCACTATGTCTCATTCTGCCGATTTTCTTTATCTTTCACTTTCTCTCTGACAAAGATTGAAAACTTCCTAAGTGGATTTGTGTTTCAGTGTCATGGGTTGTATATTAAGCATGTTTTGTTAGTCTAATGCTTTGATATCTGGGACCTTGCTGACTGTGGATGGACCTCCAGGGCTAGCTAATTCCTAGAGATAGTAAATGACTTGCTTGCAAACCCACCTTTCTTATTTAAACCAACTAATCCAGAGTACACACCTCCAACAACCTGTCAGATTCTGACACTCAGGGCCACTATCCAGCTACCTTAATCATCTAAGAGCCACCTGTTAGACAACCAAGAACAGTCCCTATGTCCCTGAGTCTGCTGAAATTATGCATACTAGCCAAGCCTATGCCTGCACACCCACTACTCCCACTTCCTGCCACAATAATAATAATAAAGGCTCTTGCCCAGATTGTTGCCTCATTCTCCCTGCCTCCTGATGGAACCTGGCACTTCCCTGTGTAGCATGCCCCTTCCCCTTGGGGCCTGTGAATAACAAATTGTCTTTCCAAGGGCAGTCATCTGCTGATCTATTGGCCTCACCACACCCTAATAATAATGAAACCTGCATTTATTTACTTATTTTTAAATTTTCAATTACGTTTGGCATATAATATTATGTTACTTTCAGGTATACATGGCAATTAGACATTTATGTAACTTACCAAATGATCACCTGATAGTCAACCCTGTATTTTAAAACAGACTGTAGTAGGCTTCCTTTAATTTCAGTTTGTCATAAGTAACCATGGAAATGAGGAGGATCTTGGTCTTCTCCACCTCTCTACATATAAAAGAATCTCTTCTCATGGAACTCACTTTCAAAAACTCTGACTGCTCCAAAAGCTAAATTATATCATTGTAGAATCTCCTGAAGAAGTAAACTAACAGTGACTCCCTTTCATCTTGATCTGAAATCCTACAAACAGGAAGAAAAAAACACAACGAAGAATCACAGGATGGAAGAAGGGCATAGTCCAGTGGAAAAGCTACTTTGGAAGGCTACTTGCGGTATAGTAGTGGCAAACACATCCTAAAGGGCAACCGCTGTAACTGCCTATAGTTACCTCATCCGAAGAGAGAAAATCCTTCATAATCCCCATGCATTATGCATGAGGAACAAATAGTATGCTGCCTACAGAGGTTACTTCTACTCACATCACTGCTTCCCCCTTTTAGAACAGTGTCTACATACCTAATATAAAGGTTGTCCAGTTACCATAGGAACTAGGGATTTGATAGGTGTGAGTACATGGATGGTAAATTTTAATCACTTTCACTGAAGTTAGCATATATTGATAAGAGTTGTTTTGCCTAAAGGAGAGTGCTACTTTAAACTATAAGCACCACCTCAATAAATAAATTAATACTTTAAAATGTTGAATACATTTTTTTACCTATTACTTTTACTGAATAATTTTCTAAGACAGGCATTCTAGATTTTGTGGATTCAAACTGGGGAATATGATCCCTGTCCCTAAAAGGATCACTGTTCCTGAGTCTGTGCATGTATACTGTAACTCAGTGCTATGGGTACAGTCAGCCTGCTATGGAAAATTTTCTGTAAGCCTACAGGGAAGGATAGAACAGTATTCACAAAAGAATTCAAAGGATATTTCAGAGAATTGGCTTCTAAAAGATAAGGGGAAATTATTATGGACTGAATTGTGTGTCCCTTGCCCCAACCAAACCCTGAAGGTAGGGTCTTTAGGGAGGTAAAGTTACAAGAAATTATAAAAGAAGGACTATTCTGTATATATAAAAGGCTAAATGTCTGTCCTTCCCTCTGACTGGTAGCTATGATGCACAATGACCACCCGGGGGCAGACGCTCAGTGCAGGAGCAAACATGATGTGCACTGGCCACTTAAAAAAAATGGCAGCATGGACCTGGCACTGACAAACCAGCACTTGGCTTCCCCAAAGTGGGAGGCAGGACCCCCACCACCCAGGAACTACACCCCACCAAATCACAGCCAATGTTGCCAAGACCCCATGGCACAAAATGTGGCCCACAGCCCAGCCCAGCCCGGAAATGGTCGCTGTAGGTGCTGGGTAATGATGTCACGTAGCAATGCCTGGCTTCCTCTTCCTAGTGACTAGCCTCCTTGGAGTTTCTTCAGCCCAGGAACCCGACTTGCTTTATGGCCAGGTACAAACATTTTACAGTTTAGCCAAATGTTTGTGAAGCATTTTTCCATGCCTCATCTCATTTGATCCTCATAGAAGTCCTGGAGTAGGCAGATAAGAGACTCAGTAGAATCCTATTTTCTTTTCATTAGCCAAAAAACAGAAATTTAGAAAGTTTAGAAACTTGACCCGACTGAAAAGAAGTGAGAAATGGTGGACTTTGAAAATGACTTCAGGTTTTCTCACTGCGCAGAATATAGTCAAACACTGCTGCAGTTAAATATTTTACCCTTGGTTCTCCCTGCATGATCTACAACAATAATCTGCTTCATGTTGATATTTACTGCTATGTTGCTGACAATTACCTGAAAGAGAAATTGGGGTGCTTCACTGGGCTGGAAAAAGTTTAGCTAAATCAGAAAGCAGGTCTAATTAAGCAAGTTTATCTATATATAAAAGGCTAAGCTGACTTGCTGCCACCAATCACTCGCCTGTGTTTCTGGCTGTCATTATTGATCATGAATCTGGTTGACACTTCTATTATAGAGAAAAGGCAAATAGTGATATGAAAATATTTCTTCTAATTAATTTCCTTTTAATGTGCACTAATCTGTACACCGGGACACTAGTGTCCTTACAAGAAGAGAAACCGTGAGTGCATATGTACAGAGGAAACAAAACCCTATATTCAAGGACATAGCAAGAAGGTAGCCATCTGCAGACCAAGGAATGACACTTTAGAAATCAGTGCTATGAGGACCTTGACCTTGGACCTCCAGACTCCAGAACTGCAAGAAAAGAAACTTCTGTTATTTAGGCCATCCAGTCTGTGGTTTTTGTTTGTTTTTTTCTTTGTTTTTTTTTATGGCAGCCCAAGCAAACTAAGATGAAGGCTCATAAGCAAAGAAGGAAGAGTGGCTTTAGAGGATGTGGAGGAGAAAACTTATAAAAAAGACAGTAATTTCTTTTTTATTAAATTTATTGGGGTGACATTGGTTAATAAGATTATATAGATTTTAAGTATACATTTCTGTGATACCACGAAAAGTCAAATCATCTACTGTCACCATATACTTGACCCCCTTTACCCTTTATCATTCCCCCACACCTCTTCCTTCTGGTAACCAACATACTGTTGTCTGTGTCTATGAGTTTTTGTTTGTTTTTCTTGTTCGTTATTTGTTGCTTTCAGTTTTGTATCCCACATGAGTGGAATCATATGGTTCTTAACTTTTTCTGTCTGACTTATTTCACTTAGCATGATATTCTCAAGATTCATCCATGTTGACACAAATGGCAGTATTTCATCTTTTCTTATGTCTTAGTAGTATTGCATTGTACATTTGTACCATATCTTCTTTATCCCCTCATCTGTCCAAGGACAGTTTGGTTGTTTCCATGTCTTGGCCACTGTGAATAATGCTGCAGTGAACATAAGGGAGCATGTCTTGGCAAATAAATGTTTTCAAATTTTTCGGGTAGATACCCAGAAGAGGGGTTGCTGGAAATTCAGTGTATGATGAGAGGTTTAGTGAGCTTCCCAGGAGCCTAGGGGAAAGGAAGCAAACTGTAAAAAGTGAAAAGACTACTGAAATGTTTTGGGAAGGGTTTTGAATGTTAAACACTTTGCAACTACTTGTGTTATCTTAGGGAACCCAAAGAAATGTTAACTAGAAGAGGAACATAATTATTTTTAACTAGTGGCCTGGTGCACAAAATTCATGCATGAGGGGGGTGTCCCTCAGCCTGGCCTGCACCATCTCCAACATGGGATCCCTCTTCCAATCCAGAACCACTGACTCCTAAGCGCTCACCTGCCTACCTGCCTGATGCCCCTAACTGCTCCCTTGCCGGCCTGATGGCCCTAACTGCTCTCCCCTCCTGGCCTGATCATCCTAACTGCCTACCTGCTGTCCCTTGCCTGCCTGATTCCCCTAACTTCTCTACCCTCCTTATCAGATCCCCCTAACTGCCTATATGCTCTCCCCTCCTGGCCTAAGCCCCCTAAGTGCCCATCTGCTCTCCCTTCCTCTCTGCTCCTTTAGATCCTGGCACAGGAGTGCTGAGAGCTCTCTGCCGAGGCCCCACCCCAATCCATAGGCCTGACAAGCCTCCGCTAGGGGGGCTGCCCGCTGTCCTGACAAGCACATGCCTCTGCCGGCGGGGGGGGGGGAGGTAAGAACCACTGTCTTGATGACCCCTCCAGGCCAGGCGTTGAGGCGGACCTGCATGCATCTCCGCTGGGGGGGGGGGGGCGCCCTGTCCTGAAGCTTCCCTCGGGGTGGGGCAGCACAGTGGGTCTGTGTGCACCTCCACTAGCAGCCTCATGTCCCAGTGGTGCAAGTCCCTGCCCCCGTCCCCACCCACCAGCTCCTGTGCATGCACAGTCTGTTGAACGGTCATGACTGGGACATCATTAGGACCAATTAGCATATTACCTCTTTATATATATAGACAGGTTCTTTCCAAGGATGTCCTAATGATACAAGGGCACGAAGGTGGAATGTAATGTAAAGAGGCAGAATGAGGGGCTGGATTGAGACATGTAGAATAAATCAGGTGGGAACTGATGAAGGCATAAATGAAGCTGAGAAGTGGGGAGAGAGGCAACATGGTTATTGTGATTTGTGCATTTTTCTTTCTGAGTTATAATTAGTATATAAAGGGATTATAGAGCACTGATGTTAGCTCAGTCAGAGGGAGAATTATGTGTAGGCCACGAGCTAAAATTATACTTTAGCAATGAATTTGTTCATAACTTGAGTTGTTGTCTTTTATGTGTCTTGGTATGGATACTTTAAAGTTCTCTCTAGTTGGAATTTGTTGAGTTCCTAAATGTTAATATCATCTCTTTCATCAAATTTGGGGGCTTTCCAGCCACGATTTTCAAATATTTTGTCAGCTAAGTCCTGTGGCCTGTAGCCCCTCACTTGGGAATGGTGGAATGAGGAACTCTCATTGTGTCCCTGTTTGGTGGCTCTACTTACATTTCAAGAATAAGAAGTGCAACTTCCTCTCAGCCAGGCATGTTTACTTAATTGGTGTGAGGATATTTCCATCTATGAATCCATATATGAATTTGGACTTGTATGCACCATGTATCATATGTCACTCTAATGCTTCCTTTTAAGTTAATTTATCTTTCCATTTGACTGCTCTTAAAAATAAGTCTTTGTTTGTTTAGTGTATCATGATATTTAGGTGTAGGTTTCTTATTTCTACTTCTTAGGATTTTTAAGTTCTCCAAATCTAAGGACCAGAAGTTTTAATCAATTCTTAAATATTCCTACCTTTTCTCTCTTGGAATATTGCATTAACTCCCAAGAATTTGGTTTGACACATTAAGTTTTCATGAATTAGGATTTTAAAAATGAGTTTATGGCCATAAAGAATTCCAGTTTTGATATATAAATGTCAAACTGACAGCTGTAAGATTTCACTTCAGAATGGAGGTTAGAGACTTACCAATAGATTTGATAGTAAACAAGATGTAGTCAGTATTGGAGTACATCTAAGTTGCCACCACTTAACACAGGTAAAATGGTGATTAAAGGGCAGAGAAGCAAGAGCCAAAAGATTAGGATAATAAACGGAAAAGAGTCAGTAATATATGAGGTACAGGAGATAACAACAACATAGAGGACCAAACTTAAATGCAGAAAGAGTTCAAAATAATAAAAACTGTACACAACTCAAGTAGAAATTACAACCAAATATTTATTATTAATTTAAGCATTAATATTATTTTCCTGAGATCAAGGACTTTGACAGTCAGAAGATTGAAAAAGAGATATGTTTCCCTCTGCACAATGAGTTGTCTTATGGTTCTCAAACCTTAGCATGCATTAGAATCACATGGAGAACTTGTCAAAACAATTTGCTAGACCTACCCCCAGAGAGTCTAGCATAGTAGGACTGAAATGGATCTGAGAATTTACGTATCTAAAATGTTTCCAGTTGACATTGATGCTAATGGTCTATGGACCACATTTGCTGTTATTAAATAAAAGGAGGAGTTGGGGGTAAAAGAAAGGTGTTTTTAACCCAAGAAATTTTTCTGCAGAGCTCTTTAAAGTACGTAATTTTATTAGATTAATTTATGTGGCAAAATTTCATGATCTTTACATGTTTGATTTTGTGAATTTGCCAGATACCTTGACTTTGTTCAAGCTCTTTCCTGGGCCTCAAATGCCCTTGCCTCTGGAACGCAATGGCAATTCTACACGATCCTTCTTAGCACCTGCTCAAGTGCACCTCTGCAGGAAGGAGTTGCTGTATCTGTGGAATTATCTAAGCTCTGTTTTTTGTTTTTGTTTAGTTGTCCAGGTGCCTGGATATCCACACACTTTTATAGACTGTAAGCTCCTTGAGGACAGGGACTGTCCTCTATTTCCTGCAACATTAAGCACAATGTCTGGGAGAGAGTGTTGCCCAATATTCTCCCTGGGATGGAATAATCGGCTTTCTACCCTAACACTCTGCTTCAGTTGCTATGAAATATCCAGCAGGACAGGCAGGGAACATTAAATCAGATAACATCAGAACCAACTTTTGCTTTAAATGATTTGCCTTTCCCCCTTGGCAGCAGCTCTTATTAAAATAACATTAGCTAAAAATATTCCTAGGCCAAAGTAATTATGATAATGTTTCTCTGCATTTGTATAGTTCTTTTCATTCTAAAAATTCATAGTACACAGGTCTCTGCTCAGGAGGAAGGAAACACACTGAACTGGACTTGAACTTCTCATTCCTGGCAGTGAGCAGACTCTTAGTCTCCTACCTTATCCCCAAGCCCATTAGTATGGCTGCAGTCTGAGCTCGGGTTTCTCTGTTTGATGTCCTCACAGTACCCATTCGGGCATGGATTCAAAAGAGAAATTTCAATTAGTTCCCCTGAGAGGTTTAAATGCTGTTGTTCCTCACTGGTGCTCTCATCTTTAACAGGTGATTAAGGTCCTAATGGACTTATACAGGTTTTCAGTCTGTTCCAACCAATTATGGTACTGAAGAAAAAGCCAAAAAAGAAAAAAGTAAAAAAGGAAATGAACGGGAAAATGGAAAGCAGGAGAAGGTTTCTTGCAGGAATTCTGCAAAGCTTTCTCAAGGTGAAAGGGTCTGTTTGTTGGAATGCTTGTCAGGGAGCTCTCAGACTTTACACCCAGGGTGCGTTGCAGCCAGGAGGATGCTCCAGCCCCCTTTCCATCAATCTTGTTTCTGTGTTTTTAGATTCCAGCAGGGTGTGTAGTGCACACTGAGGTGCTTGCCCACAGGTACACATTGTGGCCTTTTATTACTGTGGTTTAGTAAAGAATATATCTGGTCTGTGTCCCCAGTTTCATAATCCTTTGAATTTCCAGAAGGATAGGTGTATATTTGTTATGCTAATGAATTACCCAAGGTGTGCCCTAGATTCCAGATGAGGGCCAGTGACCAGAAAGACCAACCATTTGATTAGAGAGTTGGTAGAGACCAGCCCTACCACCAGGGAGGAGGGGGAGGGAAAACTTGAGTTCAATCACATAGCCAATGATTTCATCAGTCATGCCCATATAATAAAACACCAATAAAATTTCTGGGCACTGAACCTCAGCGGAGCTTTCTGGTTGGTGAGTACACTGGTATGTTGGCAGGGTGACATGCCTCGATTCACAGGTAGAAGGCTTAGGAGGTAACAATTCTGATTCCAGTTCCATTGAGTGCATGTATGTATGATTTTTCCACACCAAGCAATTCTCTGACACCTGCTTGGTGTCCTATAATTCAACTCAATTCTTACACTATCTATCCAGAGATAGCATTGGATTCCACTGATTGACTGCTCCCCACTTCAGATCCAATTGTGAGCAAGTCCAGGTTGTTACCTGTGCTTCTGATTAACTGGTAATAAAGCAGAGGTTTCCATGACTTCCTCCTCGGATTCAATTAATTTGCTAGAGTGGCTCACAGAACTCAAGAAAACATTTTACCTACTAGATTAATGGTTTATTATAAAAAGACATAACACAGTAACAGCCAGATGGAAGAGTTGCATAGAGCAATGTGTGTTTGAGGGGGCACAGGGCTGGTCCATACCCTCTCCAAACACTCTCCCAAATCTCCACATGTTCACTAATCCAGAAGATCTCTGAACCCCCTTTTGGAGGTTTTATGAAGGTTTAATTACATAGTCTTGATTGATTAAGTCGTGGATCATTGGTGATTTATTCAATCTGCAGCCGCTGTCCTCTCCCCAAGTGTGGGAGATAGGATTGAAAGTTCTAACACTCCAATCACATGGTTGGGTCTCCTGCAACCAGCCCCCATTCTTAGGTGCCTCCCCAAAGTCACCCAATTATCATAACAAAAGACACCATTATTGCTCTCAACACAGGAAATTCCAATTGTGCCAAAAAGGGGATGAAAACCAAATATGTATTTCTTATTATAAATCACAGTATCACAAAAGGTCTGTGTCCTGGACCCCTAAATGTCACCTTAAATACATCCTTTATAATAAGACTGTAATAGTGAGTTCTTTGAGTCATTCTAGGGAAAATCAAACCTAAATTTTTTGTAGAATCCTTGAATTTATATCCAGTTGATCAGAAGTGCTGATGAGCTGGGGCTGCACTTGTTTCTGGCATCTCAAAGGAGGACAATTTTGTGGAGGACTAAGCCTTATCTTGTGGGATCAGCACTGACTCTGAGTGGTTGGCAAAGGAAGTACACCGCAGGGCCCTCCAGTTGGGGTTGAAACAGAACAATGATACAGTGAGGGTTTGGCTAACTTTTTCAAGCTCCTCATCTCTGCAGCCAAGGACAGGACTGTTGCCAGGGCATTTTAGGGGAGCAGTGCCCAGGAGGTCATGCCCATTTGTTCTGCACTGCACAGCCCACAAAAGCAGCTAGAAACTGAATGGAATTAGGATAAAGTCCTGCTTGCTATAAATCACACTGCCCATAAATCATCAGACAATTCTTCGAGAGCCTTTTTCCAGTTCATTTTCTCACCAACCACAGGGGTTTTCTCTAACTCAGCTGAGTGGACCCGCTGCATCGCAATCACCTTGGGCGCTTGGTGGAAACACAGACTCCAGAGACCCCTCTAAGAATTGCTGAGTCTTAATGGAAGATGGAGAGATGAGCAAAAATTAACATTTTATACAAACTCTTGAGTTGATTCTTATATACACTGAAATTTGAAAAACCTCTCTGTGTGCCTGAGAGTCTCAGCAGGCTGCCAGGCAAAAACAGTCCCTGGTTCCTATGAGATGCTGAACCAGAACCACATGATACTTTTTATTTCTCTTTGGTCAGGATCTTAGTTTTTAAATATATTTTATTTATTTTTTACACAGAAGAAGGGCGAGGGATAGAGAGTTAGAAACATTGATGAGAGAGAACCATCGACCAGCCGCCTCCTGCACACACCCCCACTGGGGATGTGCCCGCAACCAAGTTACATTCCCCTGACCAGAATCGAACCTGGAACCCTTGAGTCCGCAGACCGACGCTCTATCCACTGAGCCAAACCGGCTAGGGCAGGATCTTGGTTTTTAAATCAGAAATATTAGCAGGAAAGGGATTTATTTTTAAGTGTCCAAAATAACAAAATGTTGATCTGATTATAAATTAGTATGACATTGAATAACAGCCTATGTTTAGTGGAGTTTTGGGCCTCTGGTTGAGCTTGTCATGGGCACTTACACATGCAGGCTTAGGCAGACGAGCCAAACAGGTAATAATTTAGCATGCCACTTCAAAGGACCACAAGATATATACTTCAAGAACCTTAAGTTACACAAGTATCTGCATAGCTTCAGTTTAACGCTTTGATTTTTTTGGTAAATTTTAAATGCCAGGGAGAGGGTGTTGTGAAAGTGAAGTATCTAGTCTTTTATGAAAAATACCATAAGACTGCACAATGCCAGGGGGAGGAAGGTATCTAGATCTGAGCGCACAGGAAACTGATCATCAGGGAAGGGAAGAGGCAAGAAGTAAGAGGCTGGGGGGAACAGAACAAAAACAAAAGAGGTGGCCAAAGAAGTCTCAATATTTGATTTCAAAAAAGCACTCATTATTGTCAGAGTCATCTTTTAGTTTGGTTTAGGTAAGAATGGGTAAAAAACAAAGCCCATTTTAGAGTATTTAATTTTTTAAAAATATCAAATATTTCCATCCAAAACAAGTCAAGTGTGTTCTCTATTATAACTTTAATTTAGCTTCACACTAAAGGTCCCAGTTAAGTACAAGAAGGCAAAAAAAAAGAAAAGAATTATAATAATTTGAAAGAAAACCTGTCATTATTTGTAGAAAACATATAGTTGTTTCGAAAAGCAAATTATTTGAATTGCTAAAAGATTTTAGCAAGGTAGCTGGATGTAAAATCAATATATTAAAAAAAATAAATTATAAATATAAATAAAGTAGTATCAAATTATAAATTAAATATCCATGAGTCCACATTAATATAAATAAATTATGCAATAAATAAATAAATGAGGGAGAAGAGCCAGTCTCCTGTGCAGAATTTCAAATAATTTGTGAAGACATTCAACCCTCAAGAAGGCAGAGCATGACTCTCCACTTTAGGCTTGGGCTGGGCATAGTGACGTCCCTCTAAGGCAGCGGTTCTCAACCTGTGGGTCGTGACCCCTTTGGCGGTCGAACGACCCTTTCACAAGGGTCGCCTAAGACCATCCTGCATATCAGATATTTACATTATGATTCATAACAGTAGCAACATTACAGTTATGAAGTAGCAACGAAAATAATTTTATGGTTGGGTCACAACATGAGGAACTATATTTAAAGGGCCAGAAGTTTGAGAACCACTGCAAGGGTACAGTAGGTAAGGGACATGAGAGAGTGATTTTACAGGTGAAATCTGACAAACACTACTTCAACCAGGCAATCACTATGTACTCTCAAAAAAAAAATAATAAAAATGGCACGCCACCTCTATAGTCTTCCTCCTAAAAATCTATAATCATGAGAAAAATCACCAGACAAGTCCCAACAAGGGGTTCTACAACATACCTAACCAGTACTCTTCAAACCTGTCAAGGCCATCAAATCAAGGAAAGCCCTAGAAAGTCAGAGCCAATCAAACCTAAGGAGAGATGGGAACTAAATGTAATGTGGTACCCTGGTGACATCCTGGAACAGACAAAGGGCATTAGGTAAAAACTAAAGGAATTTGGATAAAGTATATGCTTTAGTTAATAATACTGTATTAATATTACTTCACTGGTTATAACAAATGCATTATACTAACATAAGAAATTAATAATAGTGGAAACTGGGTACAAAATCTATGGAAAGTCTTTGTAGTATATTTTACATTTTTTTGTAAACTAACACTTGTAAAACATGAAGCTTATTTTAAAAGTATAAAAAATCAGTTGCAGTTTGTTACATGCTCAAAAAAAACCATTTATAAAGGTAATTATTCTGGCGTCAAATAAAATAAAAGTAAAGTACCAAGGAATTAATCAATAATATATGTACAAAATTTGTATGGAGAAAATTATACTGAAGAAAAATTTTTCAAAGACTTAAATAGAAAACCATAGCACAGGCATGGTCTGAAAATTAATAAGAAAAAGGCAATAGCCTAAGGATGTAAATTCTCACCAAATTGCTCTAGTGATATGATTCAACTCTAGTCAAAATACCAACAGATTTTGAGGGAATTTGACAAGCTGATTTTAAAATTTATGGAGAAGATCAAAGATACAAGATGAGAAAAACATTGCTCAAGAAGAGCAAAGTAATTGGATTGGGCTTACTATATAGCAAGTATTACTATAAGCTATAAAAATGAAGACAGTATAGACTATCACAGAAATGGATGAACTGAAAAAAAAACAGCCCAGAAACACATCCATACATATATGTAGATGAGATTTATATAGATCTTGCATTGCAGAGCCTTGAGAAAACAAATGGATTGAAAATAAATAAATCTGGAACAACTGGTTATCTACACAGAAAAACTTGAATTAATTAGACCCCTGTATGACAGCATAAGCCAAAATCAACTCTAGCTGGGCTAAATATGTAAATTCAAAAGGCAAAACTATAAAACTTAGACAAAATCTTTTCATTACTTTGGATTTAGAAAGATCGTCTTTGTGTACAAAGCATAAAGGAAAGATTGACAAATATGAATATATTAAAGTTGAGAACTTCCATACATCAGAAATCCCCATAAGTAAGTAAAAGCACTATGTTAGCTGGAAGAAGTTATTTGCAGTAGTTTAAATGGCAATATTTAATATCCTGAATGTATAAAAGGCCTACAAATTGAGAAGAAAAAGGCAAATTACCCAATAGAAAAAGTGGGCAAAAGTAAAAAAAATGAATTGGTACTTCACAATGAGAAGATGCCGAAAAACTGAAATACAATGATGTCCAACCTTATCAATAATAAAAAAACACACTGACAGGCATGGCTCAGTGGTTGAGCATCAGCCTATGAAACAGGAGGTCATGGTTCAATTCCTGGTCAGGGCACATGCCTGGATTGCAGGCTCAATATCCAGTAGGGGGTGTGCAGGAGTCAGCCAGTCAATGATTCTCATCATTGATGTTTCTCTCTCTCTCTCCCTCTTCCTTCCTGTCTGAAATCAATAAAAAATATTTTAATAATAAATATCAAAATTAGATACCATTTCAAACTAATCATATTAGTTAAAACTAAAGTATAACAATATCAAATACTAGGGGCCCAGTGTACAAATTCATGCACCTTGAATGGAACTGTGGACTGCAAGGCTGAGGTGGGCACAAGGGCAGGTCAGCACCCCCGCCTGGCCCCTCCCACCACTGCCGCTCGCACCCACTGAGAGCAGAGAGATTAGGGCCAGCACCAGCAGCAGGTGTGAACGGCGGCTGCTGCTCAAATTGCCCCTCAGTAACAAGGAAAGATGGAGAAGCCCTCAGGGGTGATTGGGACTGGCAGTCACCGCTATCACCCACTGATGGCGCTGAGCAATCAGGACTGGCACCAGGCACTGGCAGTGGGTGTGAGCAGGGCTGGCGCCAGCAGCAGATCTGAGCGCTGGGCGGGACCACAGTGCATGGGAGCAAAGAATTTTCAGTAACCACCAGAGGCTCGCCACATGACCGGTGCCCCAACTTGGTCTGGCACCCTCACTCACCTGCTCCATCATCCCGCTGTGGCCAATGCCCACCATGTTCTACACCAGGGGTGGGCAAACTTTTTGGCTCGAGGGCCACAATGGGTTCTTAAACTGGACCGGAGGGCCGGAACAAAAGCATGGATGGAGTGTTTGTGTGAACTAATATAAATTCAAAGTAAACATCATTACATAAAAGGGTACGGTCTTTTTTTTTTTAGTTTTATTCATTTCAAACGGGCCGGATCTGGCTCGCAGGCTGTAGTGTGCCCACAGCTGCTCTACACTCTGCTGCCTGCTGCCCACACCCACTGTGTTCCGTGCACACCCCCTGGTGGTCAGTGCACATCATAATGACCGGTTGTTCTGCCATTCGGTCTATTTGCAGGTTAGCCTTTTTATTATATAGGATTGGTTTGGATATAGGGGAAGCTGAATAATTATACAATGTTATTTAGAATGAGTTAGAGTATAAATTGCTCATCATCTTAGGAAAACAATATATTAGCTAACAGACCAAAATCTGTAAACCTTATAACTTTATTACACTCTAAGATATTCTCTGAGAGAAATATATCACATGTTCTTAATAGCATTCTTTGTAGTAGCAAAAAAATTAAATACAAAAGTATAAAACAAACTCAAATATTCATTAAAAATAGAATGACTACACAAATCATGGCAGTGTTATAATGGTATATTATGCCACAGTGATAAGAATTTAAATATAACTTTATTCAGTGCATGGATGCATCTCGGGAGCAATGTCATGCAAAAAGAGCAAATATGATTAAATTCAATTGATTTAAAGATCTAAAGTACATATATCTAAATAATGCTTTATTTAGGAATATAAATAGGTATAATAATAAAAGCATAATATGCTAATTAGACCTGGCAGCCAAATTACCTTCGGGACATCATTCCAGACCTCCTTCTGGATGAAGCCGCTGTGGCTTGGAGCCGAGGCAGAGGTGGTTAGGGGTGATGAGGCAGGCAGGTGAGCAGTTAGGGGTAGTCAGGCAAGCAGGCAGGCAAGTGATTAGGAACGAGGTGTCCCGGATTGCGAGAGGATGCAGGCCAGGCTGAGGGACATCCCCCACCCCCGTGCATGAATTTTGTGCACCGGGCCTCTGGTACAACTATAAAGACACTCTAAGATAAAAAGGTAGGGATGGAATGTGAAGGGCACTCAAGAAAATTGAAAAATTAATATAATATTTTGTTTATGAATATAGGGCATAAATATTTGGGTGCTACTTATATGGCTCTGTATTTCTTACAGATATATCTAAAATGTTTTTGTTTTTTTATCTAAGCACTAGGGGCCCGGTGCACGAAATTCGTGCACTGGGTGTGTGTGGCGGGGAGTGTCCCTCAGCCCAGCCTGCCCCCTCTCACATACAGGGAGCCCTCAGGCGTTGACCCCCATCACCCTCCAATCGCAGGATCGGCCCCTTGCCCAGGCCTGATGCCTCGGCCAGAGGTGTAGACCCCCATCACCCTCCAATCACCTGATCGACCCTTGCCCAGGCCTGACGCCTCCGCCAGAGGTGTCAGGCTTGGACAGGGGACCCCCATTTCCCCCCGATCACTGGCTCTGGCCCCCGCCCAGGCCTGAGGCCTCTGGCCCAGGAATCATGCCTGGGCAGGGGACCCCCATCTCCCTCTGATCACTTGCTCCACCCCCCGCCCAAGCCTGACGCCTCTGACCCAGGCTTCAGGCCTGGGCAAGGGGACCATCATATCCCCCCAATCCCCGGCTCCGCCCCCCACCCAGGCCTGATGCCTCGGCCAGAGGAGTTGACCCTCATCACCCTCCGATCACCAATCACCGGATCGGCCCCTTGACCAGGCCTGAGGCCTCTGGCCGAGGCGTCCGGCCCGGGCAGCGGGGACCCGCAGCTGCAGCGGCCCCGCGATCGTGGGCTTCGCTTTAGGCCCAGGCAAGGGACCCCTAGCTCCCGGGACTGCCAGCTTCGACCGTGCCCAGCTCCCATCGCTGGCTCCACCCCTACTTCCTGCTATCACTGGCCAGGGCAGCAAAGGCGCCTGATTCTCCGATCATGGCTGGGGGGCAGGACAAAGGCGGCCCCAGGGCCGCCTTTGCCCTGCCCCCCAGCTCTTAGCTCCCCCCCGGGTTTCCGATCACTGTCAGTGGCAGGGGGCTTCTTCCTGCTTTCCCTTTCACCTCCCTGCATTGTGCCTACATATGCAAATTAACCGCCATCTTGTTGGCAGTTAACTGCCAATCATAGTTGGCAGTTAATTTGCATATAGCCCTGATTAGCCAATGAAAAGGGTATCGTCGTACGCCAATTACCATTTTTCTCTTTTATTAGATAGGATTTCTAAAATATTTAAAAGAAATTTAAACATGGATGGAACATGATCTTTGGAGCCAAAGGCCCTTGGCATCTGTTCCCAACTGTCTCATTCACTAGCTGAAATTCAGCAATTCACTGAACCTAAGACTCAGATCCCTCACGTTTTTTAGTTTAAAAAAACTATCTACACTAATAAAAGAGAAAAATGGTAATTGGCGTACGACGATACCCTTTTCATTGGCTAATCAGGGCTATATGCAAATTAACTGCCAACTATGATTGGCAGTTAACTGCCGACTAAGATTGGCAGTTAACTGCCAACAAGATGGCGGTTAATTTGCATATGTAGACACAATGCAGGGAGGCGAAAGGGAAAGCAGGAAGAAGCCCCCTGCCACTGACAGTGATCGGAAACCCAGGGGGGAGCTAAGAGCTGGGGGGCAGGGCAAAAGCGGCCCCAGGGCCACCTTTGCCCTGCCCCCCAGCCATGATCGGAGAATCAGGCACCTTTGCCGCCCTGGCCAGTGATAGCAGGAAGTAGGGGTGGAGCCAGCGATGGGAGCTGGACATGGTCGAAGCTGGCAGTCCCGGGAGCTAGGGGTCCCTTGCCTGGGCCTAAAGCGGAGCCCACGATCGCAGGGCCGCTGCAGCTGCGGGTCCCCGCTGCCCGAGCCGGACGCCTCAGCCAGAGGCGTTAGGCCTGGGCAGGGGCAGAG
Organism: Myotis daubentonii; assembly: GCF_963259705.1. Classification (NCBI taxonomy): domain Eukaryota; kingdom Metazoa; phylum Chordata; class Mammalia; order Chiroptera; family Vespertilionidae; genus Myotis; species Myotis daubentonii. Next base: position 200,514,881 of record NC_081841.1, on the reverse strand, counting down.
CCTGCAACCGCGGGGAGCTGGGGGTCCCCTGCCCAGGCCTGACACCTCTGCCGGAGGCCTCAGGCCTGGTCAAGGGGCCGATCCGGTGATTGGTGATCGGAGGGTGATGAGGGTCAACTCCTCTGGCCGAGACATCAGGCCTGGGCGGGGGGCTGAGCCGGGGATTGGGGGGATATGATGGTCCCCTTGCCCAGGCCTGAAGCCTGGGTCAGAGGCATCAGGCTTGGGCGGGGGATGGAGCAAGCGACAGAGGGAGATGGGGGTCCCCTGCCCAGGCATGATTCCTGGGCCAGAGGCCTCAGGCCTGGGCGGGTGCCAGAGCCAGTGATCAGGGGGAGATGGGGGTCCCCTGTCCAAGCCTGACACCTTTGGCAGAGGTGTCAGTCCTGGGCAAGGGGCCGATCAGGTGATCAGAGGGTGATGGGGGTCTACGCCTCTGGCTGAGGCATCAGGCCTGGGCAAGGGGCAGAGCCAGCAATCGGAGGGGTCTGGGGGTCCCCTGCCCAGGCCTGATGCCTGGGCCAGAGGCCTCAGGCCTGGGCTGGGGGCAGAAACAGTGATGGGGGGAAATGAGGGTCCCCTGCCCAGGCCTGACACCTCTGTCAGAGGCGTCAGGCCTGGGCAAGGGGACGATCCTGCGATTGGAGGGTGATGGGGGTCAACGCCTGAGGGCTCCCAGTATGTGAGAGGGGGCAGGCTGGGCTGAGGGACACTCCCCCCCCCCCCAACACCCAGTGCACGAATTTAGTGCACCGGGCCCCTAGTAATTTATAAAAACTTACACTATGTAATATAAATTTCTAAATTGAAACAAATACCTAAAGATTTTTCCTAAATCATAATCTTTAATTTTTACTTATTTATTGTTGATAGTATTACAGATGTTCCCTATTTCCCCCCTCTTTGCCCCACTCCACCTGACCCATCTGTCCCACCCCAGGCTTTCCTCACACTATTATCTGTGTCCATGAGCTATGTATATATGCATATACATTCTTTCATTAATCTTTTCCCATTTCCCCTAACTCCCTCCACTCTGAGTTGTATCAATCTCTTCCATGAATTCATGTCTCTGGACTTACTTTGTTCATCAGTTTGATTCATTAGATTTCACACCTAAGTGAGACCATGTGATATTTGTCTTTCTCTAACTGACTTATTTCACTTAGCATAATAATCTCCAGGTCCATCCATATTGTCACAAAGGATAAGAGAGCCTTCTTTTTTTATAGCTGCGTAGTATTTCATTGCATAAATGTCCCACTTTTTTTTTTTAATTAATGTAGCAGTAATAAAAAGCACTTAACTGCAGAACTTTTATGGAAAGGAAAAAAATATCAGAATATGAAATCACCTTGCATAGTGCCTACTGCCCAGTCTACTAGATATTCCGTAGATGTTAGGTTGTCTCATTTGCTCACCCATTCATTCATTCATTCATTCATTTATTTTTCATTTATTCAGGTACTAAAGAATGAAAGTCAAATTAATCAACTGATAGTAACCTAAGTTAAAAAGATAGGCCACAGCCCTAACCGGTTTGGCTCAGTGGATAGAGCATCGGTTTGTGGACTGAAGGGTCCCAGGTTCGATTCTGGTCAGGAGCATGTACCTTGGTTGCGGGCACATCCTCAGTAGGAGGTGTGCAAGAGGCAGCTGATTGATGTTCTCTCTCATCAATGTTTCTAACTCTCTATCCCTCTCTCTCTTCCTCTCTAAAAAATCAATAAAATATATTTTTTTAAAAAAAAGATAGACCACAGTCTTACCCTCAGGTAATCTGCATATTTTATTCAGGTTTTCTGGAAATAATACTTCCATCTCATTAACAACTTTAACAGAAAAGTGAGATCAAGGACTAAGAAAATAGACTTGGTTCCAAGTAATTTTTAATTAAACTAAAGCTATACCTAAAAATAACTTTAAAAGACACACAGAATGGCTGCATTGAGGGGGAAAAAAAGGTTTGCAATCATGCACACTTGCTCAGACTGTTGTTTAAATACAACCTGGGCAAGTTATTTAAAAAATATCTGGGCTTCATTTCTTCATATATAAAACAGAGATAATATTTTTCTGAGTTCAGGCTTATGATGGGGAACAGAAAGTATATATGCACAGTGCTCAGAGAGTACCTGACACAGAGTAGGAGCTCAGCAAAGGACTGCATTAGTAGTTAATCTTCCTGTACAGTGATACAGTTAGTAGATTTTTTAAAAAAGTAATAAGCATTTTATTATTCTATAATATGTAAATATGGTGTGTGTGTATGTATATATATATATGTGTATATATATATGTGTGTGTGTATATATATATATATATATATATATATATATATATATATATATAAAATTATGGAATAGGAGCATAGTAGAGTTTGGTGGAGTGATTAGAAACTCAGACACTTGTGTTAGATAGCCTAGAATAAAATTCTGACTCTACCAATGACTAGTTATGTGACTCTGGGGAAGATCTTTAAACTCTATTTCCTCATAAGGTAATGTAGACATAAATGTCTACATTTATGTCAGGCAAGTAGACATAAATAAATGAGACAATTCTCATAAAGTGCTTAGAACTCACATACATAGTTCAATAAATATCAGTTCTGTTATTAATTACTAGAGGCCCAGTGCACAAATTTGTGCACCAGTGAGGGTCCCTCAGCCTGGCCTGCGGGATCGGGCTGAAACTGATTCTCTGACATCCCCCAAGAGGTTCCAGATTGCGAGAGGATGCAGGCCAGTCAGGGAGGGACCATGGGAGGGCTCCAGGGCATGTCAGGCCCATCTCACTCAGTCCTGATTGGCCAGACCCCAACAGCAAGCTAACCTACCGTTTGGAGCATCTACCCCCTGGTGGTCAATACACATCATAGTGACTGGTCTACCGGTCGATTGTCTGTCCCCTGGTGGTCAGTGGCACATCATAGTGAGCAGTTGAGTGGACTTAGCATAACATTAGCATATTACACTTTGATTGGTTGAACGGCCAACTGGATGACTGGACACTTAGCATATTAGGCTTTTATTACATAGGATGTTACTATTATTATCATTTTTGGTTGCTGTTAAGAACTTCCCCTCTGTGAAACTCCAAAAAGTACTGCAGGATATTGGTCTTATTATTTTAATTAAAGTGAATTTGATGTCCTAGTTTTTTAACACCTTTCCCCAAGAAAAAACCCTTAAAGATATCACTACAATCAGAGCTTCAGAAACCCAACCAATAAAAATAAACAAGGAATGTAAGGATCTTAGATCCTGCCAGGACTTGATGTTGCTTTCATCATTGACAAATTTCTTATCATTCTAACGCTTTAGTTTTCACATCAGTATGTTGAAATAATTCTTTGACCTCATTGTCATATAGGAATTATAAAAAAAAAATTATTTTTCCAAAACCTCTTGGTTAAAACAAGCTTATAAAGTGACTGTGTGTTCAGAACTTTATGATAAAGGGTCACACAGAGTTGGTCTGTGACCACTGAAAGGTGCCTGCTAATAACAGTACAGACCCCAGGTCACCTGAAATAAACTACTTGACAAGTAATCTCAGGATAGAACTGGCTGCTGATCCAAGGCTGTGTGACTGCAGCATCACTTCAGTGCACATTGGGTTCTAAGATAACCAAGTTTATTTCCCAGAAACGTTCCTCTGAAACACAATTATGCAATTTATTTCAGAAAGTTATCTTTTAAACAGAAACAAGAAACAAAATGCCAGAGCTCCCTTAAATCAATGTTAACCAGCATTTCTTCCCATTCAGACACCCATACCTCTGGTAGAGGCTACACAGGACTCTAGTAGGTCCCCAGGAGCACAAGGTGATGTTCTGTTGCCATGACTACGAAGGCCAGAACTCAGCCTGTTGTCCCTTGAGACCAAAGTTCACCATTCTCCCTTCACACATGGCTTTTCTTAAGAGCCTGCACAAAGACCAGAGGCCACAGTTGCTACTTCTGAGCATCTATTTCCAACCTGCATTTTAACAAATAACTTTGTTTTCTTTTCTCCTGTATTATTTTGTTCCTTTTTTGTTCTCTTTTCACTAGTGTAGAGAGTTGAGATTTTTTTCTCTTTTTCTCACAATTCCTCTTCTTTAGATAACAAAGACCAGGTCCCTAGCCAGGGTAATTATTAGCATATTCCTGGAGAAAATTGCAACAGTCTACATTAAAGGACTCCCTGCAGAAATTTACACAGTAGGTATCCAATTTCTCTTTAAATAAAAGGCACTGAGAACAGTGAGGGGTTTAAAACAAGAAAAGAAACGGGGAACAAACAGAGCTTTGAGGAACAGCAGGGAGATTTGCGGTGGTCAAGAGCAGATAGCCAGGCTGAATTATTTGGATAATTAGTCTTCGTTAGAAAACTGGGGAAAATTACAGTGCCACCATAAAATATAATAAATGTGCCCACAGACTAGCAACATTGAGGATCATGTCTGACTTAGTTCCAAAAGGTTTGGCTCTTTATGCTGAATATTCTGTATTAGAAAATACATTCTAAGCCTGTGATTTCCAAAACTTACAAACGGTTTCAAGTGATCCTGATATCATTGTGGTCCTCTCAACCTACAAAGAGAACCTGTAAAGACTTCTCTGAGGATCAGGGAACTTTCAAGAGGAAACAAAATGCAAATGTAAGAGTTAATTTTAATATTCCCTTCCTCTGTTGTATTGTACCCCACGAATCACACAAGGGCGCCTCAAGAAGTCGAATTAAGATGCCACATTTATTTCAGAGCCAGCGACTACGAGGGGGCAAATGCTCTCCAAATCTCACAGCGCCAAATGGCAGTAACATCAGGCTTATATAGGCAAATATCACAAAGGTATCAATTACATCTCTAGGTTTGGAGTGAGGAACCTGGTTTGCAAAAGCAGTTTGTTACAGAAGCTAAATTGCGCAAGTTAGTTATCTACAAAGATTAATTATAGTTTTAGGTCTTGGAGCCACGGAGTCAACGGAAAACCCATTTTCTGGAGCCACTGGAGCAATTAAAGCAATTGTGCTGTCCTGGTCTCCAGGTGCAGAGGAATGTGTTTTGAAAGACCAGTAAACCACCATCAATGGGGTATACAGTCGAATGGGGTGATTTATATAAGTTCAGGAGATCAAAAATAACTCCTCTATTATTTTAGCAAGCAAATAATTACAGAAGCCAGAACAGCAGGGTTAAAAATTAAACAGCAGTTTTTACCCAAGATGATCGCTCCCAAGCTTCACCTCCAGATGTTGGAAAATAGGAAAGCGAGGCTTACTCTTCTCTGGTCCAGAAACCCTCTTAGGAGGTGTAACTGGCGTCAATAAATGGAACTTAAATATAAATTTATATTTAAAAATAAACTGCAAAAGTCTGATAAAAGCTCACCCCCCTTGTTATAGATCTGGGAGAGGCCAGTTCTTATTGTCTACATTTCTAGCACCCGTTTAAAAGTTTCTTGAGACGAACAATGAAATACATTCCATGAACTGTCCCAAAGAGCAGAGTCTGATCTGATTAGAATGTTGCTGCTTCTTGATGAAAGCACAGAGTTCTGAGGTGCAGAGGATAATGTAAAAGGAACATTGGTAAGACTGGTTCAAAAAAGCAGGGTAGTTGAAGTTGTCTGAAAATTCTATTCTTCAAAGGAGGTTAAAAAGTTTTTCACATTCCCCATGAATGACAGACTTGCTGTGTTTCATGCACACATATGTACACCTGTATGCACAAACAGAGGAACAACATTGGGAAGAATGAGGAAACCTGGACCCGTCACCTGAAAGTTGTTCTTAGCACTGTCTCAGGGCAGGAGGCCACTTCATTATAATAAGAAACATTATTGAACATATGGGAATCATGCAAAAAGGTATGCAGCATGTTCTTTCAATGTTATACTGATGTATCATTTGAAAGATACACTCATCATTCTAGAGGAAAATACTTGGTTTGACTCACTTTTTGTTATTGAAAAAAGTGTTAGTAAAATACTTGTTAACTTAAGATTTTGGTCTAATAGAAATGCACATGGTTTCTGTCAGGTAAGAAAGGTAATATTCATGGTTGCCTATGGGACTCCAGTCAGATTTGCATTTAACCTGTTATTCTGTTCTATCATTGTCTCAAAATGCCTATAGAGTTCTAAATCCCCAAAATGCTTTGAATCACACTTGACCTTATTACTGGTTTCCTCATTAATTAATGAGTTGAACAAAGTCCTTGAAACAGGTTGATATTATAATTACATGAGAGTCATACTTTCAAGTTTTTGAAAATTATGCTTTGCATTTTAAGAGCCACTCATACACCCCACACCATAGGAAAGTGAGGACAAACCAGGTGATTTCTTGATTTGCAAGTATTGTGGCTAAAGATATCTTGTTGAATAGATTTCTTTTCTCCCTTTAAAAATGACACTTTAATAACTCATTTTTCTGTCTTATACATAAAGGAGAGTCATGTTTCTGGCCCACTCGCTTATCTCACTTACAGAATTGAAGTAAGGACATCTGGCCTCATTAGAGGAAGTGATGGGAGGAATGGATCTTGGATAAGCAATGTAGAGCTCTCTGAATCGCAGAACAAAGCCAAGTTCTAAAAATGAGAAATAACCATAGCCATCAAAAGTCAATTGGAAAAAAAAAGTAAGTTGGTCACTCGTTCTAATTGGAAATGCTGGTGTGTGTGTGTGTGTGTGTGTGTGTGTGTGTGTGTGTGTGCATATGCATGCATGCATGCTTTACCCAAGTTTCTTCTGGAGACTTCAAAGGTTATTAGGATTAAAATGTACCCATCGGGAAAATGTCACAGAGAATGGAAAGATGGCAAGCTTTCTCAGAGTTTCTTTTCTGAGAGTAGCTGTTTTAATGTCTCAGACGATGAAGGTAAATGTAATAGTCACTTGTGATAAAGGACACTCAAGCATATGAGTCGAACTTCTCTGTTTCCCCCCTTTCCAAAATCTACTTACCCATATTCTCATCTTGTTGTTTTTTTCTGAGTTTCTATTGCTCTTAGAGAGGCAAGCAAAATAAATCTGGAAGAACGTTAACAGTGGACTCTAAGGAGGAAAAAAAATTGGTACATTCCCACTGTGGTGCACCTTATAAAGTCTAAGTGAGCAAGAAAAACACAGGGCTCATAATTAATGGCTAGGAGGCTCAAGAAAAATCAAGGAGACTTTGAGATTCTGGACTTCATTAGCAGTTAAAGAAGAAAGAAAAAAACACCCAGTGGCCAGCAGGTTAGAAGTTAATTAGGAGAAGTGCTAGGGGACTTGCTGTCTGACAGAGAGGCTTATGAGGTAGTTTCAGGCTCTTTATTGCCACTATAAAAGTCTGAATGTTTGCAAGCTCCCAAGAAACAGAGCAAATCCCCAAGGTTGTTCAGAACAGGGAAGCCCGTGCCTCCAACACTCATGGGTCTTCTGCCCTGCCCAGTAATAGATGCTTTGGGACTTTTGTCCGTTTGTTCTCAAAGCAAACCTTTTCTTACATTAAATAGATACAGTTAGTTGGAGCCATACCAACACTTAGGTTAAAATTTGATTTAGATGCATATGCTGATAAGAGTGAACAGAAGGAAAAGACTGGAAAAGAGCAAAGGCAACCATTCTTTTTGTTTTGTTTTGTTTTTCCAGCGGCTCTCAAGCATTTTATTTTCTAATAAACCTTCCAAGCTTACAGTGCACTATGGCCCACTCCATCCCAGGGCGGCAGCAGGTGTAAGCACCCTGCTCACAGCAGAGTACCAGGCAAGGAGGAGGGAAGGGATCCCTGAGGAAGAAAGATCTTTTTTATATGCATGTTTGTATGGGTAAACAACAGCATTGCTAATTTCTATGCCCCGCATTGTCTTACTACCAGGGGGAAAGAAATCCCCAAATACACATGGCAAGGCCTAGTTTCTCCCCACAGAAGAGCATGTGTCTCTTTCCCATTATCTTCGATAAATGTAGAAGTTTGGCAGGTTGACTGGAAATGAGAATCAACATAGATACATGTTGGCATTTCTGAGCTTCCTGACACCTCTCTGTGGTTTTTCTCTAGGCCTCTTGTTTGTGCTTTAAACAGTATTTTTTCAGAGGTTTTGGATGTACCTGAGATCCTAAGAGCCTATATCACAGATGGCAGTGCCCCTCTTGCCTGTAAGACATCTCCTATAACACAATCATGCCTGCTTCTTTTTCCTGCTCAGTCAGGGGCTTGCTGGGGCTGTCCTCTGCCTTCCAGATATGCATAGCCATTCTTTTTGGTTAAGAAACAGTCTTCAAAGGATTCAGAGACTTCTATAGCTGGATGAGCCGGTGTTTCTTTAGACTGAAACCTAGAAGTACCATTGTGGTGTGTGTTTCTTTCCTCTACAAACTTTCTCTGATTTTCTGCATCAGACTATTAAAATGGAGGTTTCATTTGAGATTCTTAGGTGACAATATCAGGTATCAAAGTGAGTTGGGGGCCATACCACACCATAGAACTGGACTATTGTAGCTGGCAGAGAAAAATCCATTTCAACTCGAGTGAAAAACAGCAGCTGGTGGGTGTGAGAGGTGAGTGAGCAAGAGAGAAAATTTCACCCTCACCTCTCTTTTCTGCTACAGACTTTTGCCTGAAACAGGCTCTGGGTGGAAGACAGAGTATTACTGCCACTTTAGGTGGGTTGAATGGTTCTATATTCTATGGGAGTGAGTGCCTAATTCCCAAAGCAACCAAAAACCTAGCTTTTAGACAGTGACTTTGTGATTGGAGAATGTGGATGTCAGACTTTGTATTCTCCGTGTAACAAGAAAGTTACGGGGCTACCCATATGTTAATGGGGAACTGCCCTCCTGCCTTCAAATGGACATTGAAGGGCTAGCCAATTAAATTTACTTTGTGATTTCAACCTATGAGTTAGGTCTATTCAGTGTTTATTTCTTCACCCTTGTTGTGCCTAAGAATCCCAGCTGTTTGTTCACAGTAGAAGACTGGTTGTGGTAGGGTTGGTGGAATAAAGCAAAGATAAATTCAGAAAGCTTAAGGTCTAATAGAGTATGATTTGTCCAAGTAAGTTTGAGCTATATTCTGGACTTGTACATAGTTTTGTTATTAAAGTAACCCAAGGTTCCTCCAGGATTCTTAAGGAGTATTATTATAAAACTCAAATTTCACTTACCTACTTCCCAACACACATATAAAGTCAAGTCTGTGACTCCAATAAAATCCTTTACATCCAAAATTTCTGATAAACCCTTTTTTTGGCCTGTTTCTTATTTAAATAACCTTATATTTAGGCTAATTTTATTGCTCAGGATGCCATTTGAGATTAGCTTCTCACAGATGGCATTGCCACTGTCCTCCAGAAACAGAGACCCTGTCCCTGGTAATCCTGAGTATGTCAGTAAGACTGGAGAATAGAAATGTTTGGGAGTACAGAGGGAGATAACTTGGGGGAGTAGGTACAGACTGATCATAAAAGACTTAAGACCTTAACTTTTTTCAAGTACCTTTTGAAGTGATGGAAATAGCATATTTGCCACAACAGAAGTGTGTACTAGAGCAGAGAGAGAAAGGATTTCGGGGTAGATCTAATTGATGATAAATAACCTTATATTTAAGTACTTTAAAATAAAGGTTTGTTTCTCCAAAGCAAAAAGAAAGTAGTGAATCTGGAATTCTCTGAACCCCCCTTGCAGAGGACAAGTAACATTAAAGTGGCCTAGTCCAGTCCCTTCCTTCACCCATCAGAAAATTGCAATCCAATATGATAAGACAGCCCATCCAAGATCCCTTCACTAGTAAATGGCGAGAGAGAAATCAAATTCTTATCTCTTTAACATCCAGCCTGGTGTTGTCCTATCAATTACATTATATTTCTCCTCAAGTGTATAATTCACCAGAAGATAGATTTGATTAAAATATTGCTTTTTCCTGGAGCAGATCAGAATTTCAAAATGCCAGAGAAAATAAACAGTTTTTTTTTAAAGATAAGAGCTAGAGAACATGGAAATTAGATAACAAGGGAAATAAATTCAGACACATGGATATGCCTAGATAAGACAGTTATAAGGAAGGTATTTATCGTTGAGACTAAGACAGGCAAAGGTAGTAGCTTCAATAAAGAGAACATTGATCCAGAAACAGGGAAGTCAAAATTAACTTGCTGTACTCTCAAATCTTTTTCTGTAATAATGTTCTAAGAATTATAGTTATTTGGTGCCTTATTAGATTATAGAGCTTTAAACTGTATTGAGACCTCCCATTGTTTTAGAAAACCATATCCAACCATGGCAGTATTAGCTGACTTTTTGATAAGGGTAATGTTGTTCCCATCCTAATCAGAGAAATATTTGTATATGTACCTTATGTGGAAAAGAGACTTTATAGAGATGATTAAGGTTAAGGACCTCAGTGAGAGGTGGGCTTAAAGAAAACTTTCATCAATAAAGGGAGAAGCAATAAAAGAAAAGAGGAACAAGATCTGCCTTAGCCTTGGCTCTTAATGGAAACTATCTATTAAAACAAATAGACTCTCTCCTGATAATCCATGATCATAGGACAATCTTAGTTTCAAAGAGGTCTGAGAACAGAAAACAAATTGCAGTCCTAGCTGGTTTGGCTCAGTGGATAGAGCGTCAGCCCACAGACTGAGGGTATGGTTTTGATTCTGGCCCTCTCACACTGATGTTCCCCTTTCTGTGTCTCTCCCCCTCTCTTCCCCTTTCTCTAAAAATCAATAGAAAAATATCCTCGGGTGAGGATTAACAGCAACACAAAGAAAACAAATTGCAGTGAGTTGAAGAGTGAGTGAGCAAAGTGGAAACCACTGAGTTTAATCTTTTCACATTTGGGCATCTTCTACTCACCAAAACCTACTCATTGTCCTGTTTCCTGCTTGATCTCCTGCACATGTGAATCTCCACTGTCATCCACGGTAGTTCCCCTAAAACTTCACAGGTCATTGATTAGAATGCCCTCAGCTCTGAAATCCCCTTCTCTATAATTTCTACCCATGGGTCTTAATTTCACCTTCTAGAGCTAAAACTTTGGAGCGTTACACCCCCTTCCACAGTTAACTGTAAGCATCTGGAGTTTGTCAGTGTGTCTTTTCCAGGCAGATATCTCTGATTCTGTAAGCTGTACCCTCCTGCTTATGAAAAATGGAGGCTCAAATAAGCCTCAGTTGAAAATCTGTGGGTAGCCTTTAAAAAGCGAGTGACAGGGAGAATATAGTTTCATAAATCGAGGGCTATCTTTATTTCTTTGCCAAAATAATTGGAAATGTCACTTTTTAATGCAACGGATGGGCCATAATTCTGAAGATTTAAAAATCCTCAAAAGCGAAATCTGGGTGCTTCCTTCTCCTTCTGCCCAGGAGGTCAGCATCTGCGCGGAAGAGGCGCTTTAGGAGCACAGGCAGACGCACTGCCATGCAGGAACCAGGGGCATTTTTCATTTTTGTGTTTTCTGTTATTTATTTTCTTCACCTCAGGTTTCTGAAAACCAGCAACAGATGGACTAATCCAAGCTGCTCAGAGCAGACGGCATATCAAACTCCCCGCGTGAGGCACGGGGCTCTCCTGCTGAGTGCTGCACCGCAGAAAAATGGACTCACACCCACCTCAGAACCAGCACTCGCAGAACTTTAAACAATCAGCCTCTCCATTAGCCCCATTAGCAACCACAGTTGGAAAGATGTGTCCTTGCTGGATCCTTGGGGGCTCCAACGTCCCCCAATTGCCAGACACCAGATAACATCGCAAGGAGCAAAGTCCACAGACATGCACAAATGAGCAGTGGAGGTAAAATACACGATACATGGATGCCTGGCATCAGATGTTTGGGAGGCATTAGAAATTAAGTTGGGTAGAAAAACCATGTGTATTAGGATAAAACTTCTTATTTTGACGCATTCTTGCCTCTGCTGACAACAGCTTCACCTTTAACTTCCTAGTTATGTTCTTTCCTTTCTTCCCATCAGAACCCAATTAGAATAAGGCTTTTTGTACAAAGGAATAATGACTTATAAATAAAACCCTATTACTTCCCTCTTACAAGATGACATTGTTACAGAAAATTTAGGTGAAACAGAAATTAATTTGCTATGGGTGAGGGAGGTGTTGGCCCATGGAGTTCTAAGTCTCTGCTATCACACAACATAGTAACATCCTCATCCTACTTTTTCAGTCTAGAAGAGATGGTGTCAATGCCCACTCCTTTTTATAAAATAAGACAGAAATCAATGGTAGGTCTAAAACTGGACAGAGATAGAGCAGGGCTATATAATTTTTAGACTCTGGGTTTCCAAGTCAAAGCTTGTATAAATATCTCTTGGCTATATCAACAACAGGTTTACGTTCCATTGTGAATAACAAGAGATAATCTCAAAGCAATACCAAACGGTAGCTTAAACAAACTTGGATTTTAGTTTTTTTCTACAAAATCAGATAGGTATTTGCCAGCAAGCACTAGATCAACAAATGGTAACTGCCTCATGGTTACCTCATGGCTGCACAATGGCTGCTGCAAACCCACCTCCATGTCACAGGCATGAGGAAAGGAAGGGTGAAGATGAAAGGGACACTTTGCAAGCTTTCTTGGGAGTCACATGTAATGATTTCCACTCACATCTCGAGGCAGAAGTGTGTTTCTTGGCCATGGCTAGCTTCTTTGAAGGCTGATAAATTAATTTTTAAATATTGAGCTAATTAATGCCCCTTCCCAAAATTGTTGGTGTGGTATTAAAGATTAAGGGGAAATAAATATTAGGGTTATAAGTCCCTATCATACTAGCTTTAAGGGCAGATGATACATTCTAACTCTGCAAATACAGTAAAATCTTAATCTGATTGTCTTAATAAGAACTGTTTGTGGACAGTATTTGGAGCTGGTAATGGGTTTTTGATAATAAAATAATTGTTTTCAAGAGTTGGAATAAGCAATCAAACTTCCTCATTTTCAGATGAAATCTTAGAGTCAATACTGCTTCAACCCAATCTCTCACACTGGCTACTCTACATCACCACTATTATGCCATGAAATTTAGTATACTGACTGGTGGTCACCTTACCCCCTTACACTACTGACATTTGCAGAATTAAAATAAAATTTTAAATTATTCTTATGATGCTGTACTATCTAATATGAGTTTTCATAATATTTTCAGTAAACCATTAAGCAATTCATTCAGTAAGGTTTTTTATGTTTTTGATATGGTGGCACAAAGAGGACTTGTTTTTTTATTCATGAACAAACTCACATACTTACAAATCATGTTCAGAATGAATTGTGAGGTCCATATTTCCTCCTTACATTCTGAGTAAGCAGAGTTGATGCCATACTTGTCTCAATCTTCCATCTGAGGAAGATCTGGTCATCAGAACGAATATAACAGGTGCTGACTGGCACTGCTAGTAAGATACAGCCATTCGCAGTTAAAGTGGTGATTCGTGTAATAAAGCCAAGCTTTGGTGTAATTTATAGGATTCTTAGGTCAATAATGCCATGTTTTGTTTTGTTTCATTTCTCCCTAGGAGCAAGATTAAACACATGTTTTATAAAAAGAAATATTTTTCTCATATAAAATTAGCCTGTGTTCTTCTGTTAACAAAATAATAATAAGAAAAAGAAGGAGGAGGTGGAGGAGGAGAAAGAAGAGGAAGAAAGGCTTGCTTTGCTGAGGTGTGCTCACTTTTCAGGGAACTGCTGGTTGATTTATTTATCTACTACAACTCTAGCAGGTAGAGAGGCTGAGTTGTACTTGGAAGACTACTTCACACACCCTGGTTCAGAGCCCTTCATTCATTATCTGAACCTGGGTGGAAGAAACCTCCATGAGCATCCAGTAGAAGCCTTTGGTGCCTGAGTACAGAGAAGCTAGACCTCTTCGTTGTGCAGAAAGAAGTGGACATGGGATCACAGGACATGAAGATGAGGCTTTGAAAGGTGAGAAGACAGAGGTAAGCTGGGAGAGAGTGATGTTGCCTTAGGATGGGTTACACATAAAGTAGTCCTGGGGCAAGGAGTTATGTGAAAGTGATTTATTGACAAGTGTTCTTGGGAAAAATGATCAGAGGAATGAAAAGGGAGACAAGGAAGAGAAGGAGGCAAAGCAAGAGAAAAATATCAACCAAAGTCCCACACTGAGCATGGCTCAAGCCTGAGGGTGGACTCTGGGGACAAAGCAGTTATAGGATCATTGATGATGGGTTGCCTCTGGGCAACATACATCCCCAGGCTCTTTGGCTCCCTAAATGTACAAGTGGGCCTTGATAACCTAGCACAGGTCTCTAACAAAAAGAAGCAGATTCTTGCTATATTGGGGAATGAAAGCACATTGAAAATATGTGTGCAAAGAAATGGTAAAGTGTTCTGAGGGGTTATTGTCCTGAGCACTGACCACTTCTATTTCAGATGGCCACCCAGATTCCCTTTTCCCATAGTCTAAGGCAATGAGGTCTCTTTTTCTTTTTGTTTATTGGAGTAAGTGTTAAGGTCTGTGCCTTCTGCACTATGCAGCTCTGTGAAAAGGATCCACCTTTTAAGTCAGTTAACTAGGTCTATTTTTATTTCTTCTGAAAATCCAGGTGGAGATAGGGAGACAGCCATAAAAGGACCTGAAGAGTTCCACTCAGGAAAGCAACCCTGGATTATTAGGTAAAGTCACCAGTGTTTTCTGTACCTAGAAACTAAGAGGGCACTCCAGCTTCAAGTTCAAAAGTCTAAATGTCTTGATTTTTATGCCCATCCCATCAGTTGGCAAGGGACATAGTCTAGCAGGAAAGTAACAAGTACACAGATGTGCAAAAGCTATGATTCTTTTGAAGTTTCTTCTACAAGATTCATTTTTTTGACAACTATGACATAAGAGACAGCAAACTTCTATCAATACTAAAATGAAACAGTTTGGGTTCATTAATTTTAGTTACCAACAATATTAAAATGAGGGAGAGAATAGAATCCCCTGTTGGAGAACAACACATAACTCTTTCATGATATTTTATACAATGACTATCCTGATGGGAAGAACACATCACAGGCAGTAATGGACTGACAGACCCACAGTCCTCCAATCCATCTGTAAAGTGAGAGTTGTAGTATCACTAACTGATAAGGGCTCTTTAACCTAGAAATCAAACTTCATAATATTCATCCTGTTGAAGTTCTTGAGCCTGTCTTTGCACATGAACAGGAGTAGGCTTCTACTCATCACGTATGGTGATCAGTGGTTGAGGCATATTTATATTAATAACATGTAACCTGTGCATGCATCACCAAGGTAAGATTCATCTGCTCTTTTTGATTAGATGGCTCTTCCCCTATTTTGGTTTTAATAAAATAGGACAGTGTTCAATATAGTGTAGAGTTAATAAAACCATGGTGTATATAAACAAACCCAAATTATTTCTAGCATCCATTCTCTTATGAGGTGAAGGAGTAAAACTTGTTGGCACCCAGAGGTCTTTGAACAAGTGACACTTTACATGCAAAAGGTACCTTAAAAGTCTTTTCATTCATTTTGGACCTAAATTTGGGGAAAGCAATATAAAAGCATTGTCAGAGGACAATTATCATTACCTCAGGAAATAGTAACATGTTAAGATACCTGAAGACAAGAAATGATCAACTGTGCTAATTTATTAATCAGACAGACAATATTTTAATATAAATCTAGAATAAGTTACCCTATCAATTATAAGGAACTTCAGTTTATTTGGAAATGAAAAACATTTATTTTAAAAATTATTCACAAGTCAATTTGGTCTTGGAGTTAGCAGTTTCTTATCAATTTAAACAAACCCTTGCCTTAGGACCCAGAATTCCATTGCCAGAGAAATAAAAATATATGTTCAACAAAAGACTTGCATATAAATATCCATAGCAGTTTTATTCAAAATAACCCTATAATGTAAACTATCTGAAAGCCCATCAAATGCATTGTTTCCATAAAATAGAACACTACTCGGCAATATATAAAAAGAAATTGTTATACCCAAGAGTGCACAGATGAATCTTAAAACCATTTTACTGTGCAACAGAAGGCAGACACAAAAGACTGCATACTACATACATTCAAGTATATTGTTTGAAATTCTAAGGAATTTCTATAGTGGCAAAGCCATCAGGAGCTACCTAGAACCAAGGTAATAGGGAATAACACTGCAAAGGGGCAAAGGAGTCTTTGGGGAAGATGGAAATGTTCTACATCTTGATTATGATGGTTGTTACACAAGTGTGTATATACATGTCAAAGCTCATTGCACTATATACACTTAAAATTGGTCTACTTTTAACATATGTAAGTTTTACTTCAATAAAATTGATTATAAAAATCCTAAAGTTCATAAAAAAGACACACATATACATTATAGGGATCTTGAATGAGAGGACACTGGGAGGAGGTTCCTCTGGGTAGATCACATAAGAGGTAATTAAGAACTTTACTATGGTGCGTTAATATCTGACTGAATACTGTAAGGTCAATTCTGTATTGGTTTATTATTTATAAACTTGTAATTTAATAATTTCATTATGCCTTTATACAAATATATATTTAGATGACATTTAAAACCTTTAACTCTGGTTTCAATATATAGGGTGTCCAAAAATGTATACACATACTTTGAATAATTATAAAGGCAGTGATTATTAAGATACATTTCATTTTCAAAATTGAGCTATCAGCTGTTAAAGTGTGTATACATTTTGGGGGACACCCTGTACGTTAACCTAATCAGAGGATGGCTCTACCATGTTTAACTCACCATCTTAATGAGAACTTAACAAAGAGCAAATTTGTTGTATATAGACAAGGATATTTCATCAGAGGAGTGACATTTAAATTTTTACTCAGTGCAAGTAGAGGAAATAATCCCCAGATGATTTATAGCATTGTCTAAAGTTCACAAAAATCAATCTTTAAAAAGGCATTATTTATTATAATTCACTTAGTTAAATATATATACACTCATTCTCATAACCTTAAATGATTTGTAGAAACAATGATAATCTATCTCACTTCCCAAAAACCATGGCATTTCAAATATGCAAAATAAAATGACTTTTCATAAAATACAAATTTAGTATTTGAAATCCAATCTTATATAAGTATTAAACTTATATTTTATACTTTATTGTGAAAAAAATTGAGAAGACATTTTGCTAACTTTAAAAACAAAAGTCTCAAATCTATCTAATTTATCAAGGGATTTATTTTGATTAATATGCATAATATTTAAATTAGAATCTTATAATAAGTCTGCATTTATTTACCATGTATTACAGTGTACAAGAACCTCTTATTAGTTCATTTTTGTGACTATTTGTTGCTAGCTAATATCATTTGCATTTCTTTGTTTCTTATCTAGTGATCTTCCATTGCCAGCCCAGCTTGACTTTTCTGAGCTGGTAGAGATCTTCTTAAAAGGTCAGCATGCTGAAAGCATTGAAAGTTCAATTTTTTCCTTCTCTTTTAAGTTGAAGATATTCTAATTTGTTAATCTCCTCTAGAGTTGGACAAATAATATCAAAGCAAGTTTAGAAAATATTTTAAGTCATACATCCAAAGAATCTTATCAGAGTTTTGGACAAGTTGGGAAACGTTGATATGTCCTTTCTCTTTGAGCCCCAGGTAGGAATATTTGTCTGGGGACCAAGTTACTAAGGTAGGGATTTTAGAGTTTATCCTCAGAAGGTATTACTCATGATACTTTTAGAGGAAAATGCAAGAAAAGGCTAAATTATACAGAAGCCCTTCAACTTCTCAGAAACTTAGGTGCTCATTAATGAGAGGTCTGTAGACCCCAGAAAAACTTAATCAATTCCACCTGCATCCGCTTTCTCTCTGGCTCCTTCAGAAATCCATCCACACTACTGACTTATAAGCCAGCCACCCTCTGTTCTCCAAGCCATGCCAAATTGTTTCACTTTCTTTCAGTATTTGTATATGCTTTCTCCCCTTCAATGGTGGATATGTGTGTTTGTCTTAGATATTTACATTAGTGTGGAAATAGAGCAGATTTCCATGATCAACAAATGTCCAAGTATGCCCTCTCAAATAATCTGACTACAGATGGAAAGGGCTATTATTATAAAAATATATTTGTTGTCAGTATCTCCCCTCTGTAAAGAGGCTTTTCTTACTTACACATACACAGGGAAATGGACGGCATTAGAAAATCCATTTTGCCATTATGCAAAAACAAATATAATGGAGATTGTATGCAAACAACCCCTTCAGCAAAGACAGACACAGACAAGCAACTTGAGGATCCTTTCTATGCTGCCCACTCCCTCTCTCCTCAAGCAACAGATCAACGGTATATAATTTAGCATGGGGCAATTGACTCAATGCAAAGTTGAGACAGGCCTGTGTGAGAAATGGGGGAAGGCTTGAGACAATGGAAATTTTGTAAAATCCTGCAGACACACAACACAGAATCAGTCTCTTAGCACTTAACATTGGTGGAGAGAAGCCAGATGACCATTAATTAATGACAGAAATACTTCAGATCAGTCATGAACCAGAAATAAACCAGAAAGCCACACAGTCGTGAACCAGAAATGATCTGCAAGCCCTAGAGCATGTAGCAACTCACTCTGGGGGCCAGGAAGAGTGAGCCTGGGGAAGACACCTGTGAGGAAGCATCACGTTTTGGTGATTCCAATGGCAGAATCCTCATAGATAGAAAACTATTAGCACCAGTCAAAACAAAAACCCATCACAATTCCGGCCACTGAGTAAGATCCCCCCACTCCAACCCCATAACAAAGAATAACACAAGGCAATGTCCTTGCTTTTAGAACAGCCAGGCAATAAAGAGAGACAGCTGCATCTATTGTTGAAGTCAATTTCATAAATAAAAAATAGGATCTTCTGTTGTTCCTGGCATATCCCGAAAACAGGGCTTTTAGGATATGCTGCCATTCTGGCTCTCATATAACCAAGTGGGAGGGCTTAGTTATTTGTAACTGCTATTATTCTATGGGTTCGAATGTTTATCGACCCATCTCAGAATGCAAGATTTTCAGAAACAGAAATCTTTCCAGCCCTGTTCGGGGACAGGCTGTTTGTCAACAGGATTAGGCTGCTAAAGACACTCTGTCAGCTTCACTTTTTCATGACTGTTTTATTCTGGTATTTTTGTTACACTGGTATCAGTAAATGTGAAACATTTAAAATGCTCCTAAAGCTAGTAATAAAATAGGTCTATAAATTTTCCCACAAATCAAGGCAAGAATCAGTGTGCTGTTGTTTTTTTTTCCGAAAAGGCACATTTTTCTTTCTCCTCTCCCTTCTGCATCTGCACCCCTCCTCCAATGTGCTCTTGGAGGGGAGGGTGTGTTGGGGAAGGGCGGTGGGTGTGCTCTCCTGCAGTAGTGATCATTATCCTGAGCCCTATGGAGCATTTCGTTAATGTTTTCTTCAGGTTTCAATCTGCCTGGCACATGGTTGATCTGTGCTGCAAGGGTTAACATGGAGTGAAGGGGAAGTTAACAAGGGACAGGCCATAAATGGCTCCAGCTGTGTATAATTAACTGTAATGCTGCAGAGTAAATGACTTTTATTGGCAGCCATGTCTTCATTAAAAGTCATATTTACAGTCCCATCATATGAAATGAGTGCTCCTGTATTCTGGAATTTAACGAGCATTCATTTTCACCTTGTTCAATTATCCTCCACCTCATCCCCCCGCCCCCCACTCATCCCCTCCCCAGTGTGGGAAGCATGTAGCCAAAGTACAATAGGAATGTAATTAGCACCTGGCAGAGGGCTCCTCTTCTAGGGAGCATTTCCCAAACCACATTACAAGGGTTTCTCCTTGCTTTCAGTTATAAGTAGGTAACTTCCTTACACAAAGAAAAATTAAGTAACTATCATAAAAACATCAACTTGACTTGATGGAAAGCTTTCAAAGGTTAGGCCTCTGCAAAGAGGCCATGTCTAAAGCAATCTGAAACAAAGTCCAAATCTGCAAAAGTAATCGTCATTACAGAGGAGAAAAGTGAAGCTAAAAATCGGTTTTGAATCAAATCTTTTTTCATTATAACTCCTGTTATCGGAAAGCACCTGTCCCACATTTATTTTTCCTTGTTGAGTGGTGTATCTAATTAAATCTCTCTCCCTTGCCCCCTACTTCTCTTACCTTCTCTTCCCTCTATCTTCTTCCCTTCTCTTCCCTCTTTTTATCTTCTTCACTCAATCCCAAAGGAAATCTCTTGCCTAGCTCATCAAGTGATCTAGGAACTCAATCGTATGATCTCAAACTCAATTTTGATTTCATCTCATGTGATACCTTAGAGTTTTGGGGTGTGGAAGGAAATTCTCAGTCTGGAAGTACAATATCAAGAGTGAATTTTCTTTGTTCAAGTTCCAATTGCTGTTCTCTGTGGTGCACACTGAGAATACAAAGTCCCTATGCCTATGAGGAAAAACATGCTCTGGGGATCCAGCGATGGATGGATGGATGGATGGATAGATAGATAGATATAATCTTTTTTTGTTGTTGGGGGGGGAGATATTTTTATTTCTTTTTTCCTTAAATGACCATAAATGACACATAACAATATTTAAATTTAAGGTGTACAATGTGTTCATTTGATGCATTTATAAATTACAAAATGTTTACCAAGATAGCATTAGTGACCACCTCCATTCCATCACATAGTTACCATTTGTTTTTTGTGGTGAGATAATTTAAGATCTTATCTCCTAGAAACAGGTATATGACACAGTATTATTAGCGACAGTCACCATGCTGTACATTAGATCTCCAAGCTTATTAACCTTATAACTGGGAGTTTGTACCTTTTGAACAATAGCTTCACATTCTCCCCCTCATCCCACCCTCCTACCCCTTATAAGCACCACTCTACTCTTTGTTTTTCTGACTTTGTTCTTTTTAGGTTCTGTACACAAGTGATATCCTACAGTTTTTGTCTTTCTCTGACTTGTTTCACCTAGCATAATATCCTCAAGGTCTATCCAAGTTGTTTCAAATGGCAGGATTTCCTTTATTCTCATGGTTGAATAATATTCCATTACGTGTATATAGATATATAGATATAAAATATATAGATTTGTATTATATATCTATATCTGTATCTATATCTATCTATATATTTATCACATCTCTATCCATTCATTCATTGATGGACACTTAGGTTGTTTCTATATCTTGGCTATTGTGAATAATGGCCAGACCTATATTTTAGTACACATCACCTACTAACATTGAAAAATTTAGCTCGGACTTCTTGAATATCATTTTCAAATAAATAGAATTAATTACCATCATTTAAATAGGGTTATTAGTATTAAATAAAATATGTCTGATATTATGTCTCAGTGAGAAGGAATTTAATCAACATTCTTTCCACTTTCCTTCTTTTGCCATCTCTCATTCCTTTCCTTCCCCAGGAGTTTATAATTTCTCTGTATTCTATCTTAGTTAAGATAGAATATTGGACTCTAGATTAATTGAGGTCTGCTCTTGACAAAAGATGCATATTGATTGACAAGCTAGGTTTAACTGAAAAATAAACCTGTCCACCATAAAAGGATATTGTGAAAGGTAATGATGCCAAACTCAGTTGAGAAGGTATCGAGAAAAGTAATAGCCATCGCCAGCATGGAACACGATGTCATCTCACCTCATTAGACCCTCATGGCCTAACAGCCTAAGCAGAGTTGATGGAGAGAGGGAGTTGTGCCCAAGAAACACAGCCAACACTTACATTTGTGAATGTAAGATGCCCTTGGAAGCTGGCATCATTTTAGACACAATGCCAACACACCAGGGATACATTCTGCTGCCAAGCATGCCGTCTTCAGCAAATTTCACTGCACACTTGTACTGCTACTTCAGTCCTGCTGCTTTATCTGATTTTAGGCTGACCCTGTATAATTAGCACTTTGGGCTGGCAGTATTGTGTGGGAACACTGTTTCCATCATTCACTGGGAACTTAATAAAACTTAGAAATACCGTGATCAGAAGCAGCATCTAATGCAATTTTCTTTTCTTTTTTTTTTAAACTGAGGATCAAGGTTCCTTATTGGGTTATTAAATCTTTTAAATGAACTGTACCCTGCATTTAAACATTAAAAAAAATAGAATAGAGCAGAATAAAATAGAAAAAATAGAGTACAATAATACGAGTAAGTATAGATTCATGAAATTTTATAGATAGGATATTCATCTCATGATCTCATGTGTGTGTGATGCTATAAAATATGGTCCAAAGTTTGAAAATCATTGATATGATGTTTAGCACCCAGACTCAATATGCCCCAGTCTTGGGGTAAGTTGCCCCATCCCACCAGGTTACTGCCTCATTGCATCCCACTCTTCAATCTTTACCTTCTCTTTATCTTCCTCTTCAGCAACATGAGCCTGGCAGCATAAGAGGAGAAGGCAAATCTCAGGAAAGGAAACCTAACAAGTGGAGGGGGGGCCTATTGTAAATGAATCAGGAAATATTTGTCTCATCGCTCCATGGGCTCTTACAGTTAATCAGCTGCAGCCTCTTTCTATCTGAAGTAGTAATCATTTGCCTTATCAAATCCAATAAAAATCTCAAATATGAACATTTGCATTTAGATGCAATGAGCTACAGCGTGTCCCTAACAAGATAATTAAGCAAGAGTATGCAGGGTGGCATTTAATTGCTCATTACCAAGTTTTCCTGGACAGCTCATTCTAAATGAGGGGCCTGGAGAGAGAGGTGCATAGTGAATGTCACTAAATGTACTCTGAGTCAATATCTTGTTCAAATAGGGGGACCAGAAATGAGCAATGCTGAGGAAAACGGGAGATATTAGGGATATTCCCAGATGTCTCTGGGAAGGGGATATTGCTTTTTTGGTCCTTGACCCAGACTTGTACCTGGTTAGAAATGATGCTCTCTTTCTAGCACCTTTGATTTAATGTATCGTTCCTGCTTTCTGGATACTACAGTCCCCTATTCCAGAGGTTGAATTTTAGGTGTGAGGCAATTACATAGAGCGTGAACACTCCGTTGGAAGTCTGTGCACAGACTTCTGGGGCAAATAAAAGGGGGGAGGGGGACATGCAGAAGATCAGTGGGTGAGGGCAGATTCCTTTTGAACTTAGTTGTCATCTCCCCAACCTGCCACACCGTTGAAGCAGACAAATAGATCTCATACAAAAACCATAGGATGCCCTTGCACATGTCCAAACAGATGGCTGGCGGGCAGAGGCATCTGCTCTGATTTCAGGCAGGGCAGTGGGTACTTGGAGAGAATACCCTCTGGAATCTGGGACAGTTTTTAGAGCCCTTCCTGCTTTTCCAGTGCAAAGTAGTTACCTCCTTCAAATTTCACATGTTTGTCTTGTCTCCTCTTCCCTTTTGACGTATTGACATTCAAGTGCCAACTTGTTGGAAAAGAAAGGGAGGAAACATATGTACAGACTTGCTTTCATTTTGTTTAGAAAGGTAAAGAGAATAGTAAAACAGACAACAGAGGAATCAAAGGGAGTGGGGAGGAGAAAAAACCAAGATCCAAAAATAGGAACCGTGTTTAAATTGTGTCCTATTAGTTTCTTCTTCCTGCTCTGTAATTTGACTTTTTTTTTTTTTGGCAACCTATTAAGAATTCAGGAGAATGGCCAATTATTTGGATGTAAGTTGCACAGTAATTAAACAACACATGACTGCTGCTACAGCCTCTTAATGTATCTTTTCTTCTCTCTTCAAAGAACAGAGAGAAATAATAAAATGGGAAGATCCTGCTCTTCTCCTGGAGTAGGCGCTACACAATTAGTAATTAGGCTGTTTGGAGCCAAGTTCCCTGTGCCATTGCTCCCCATGGCCGCCCCCTATAAAGACAGTCTATTTGTTCACCAGCCTTGCTTGTTTGAGACATTCCCATAAGCTCTGACTAAAGCTGACGGATGTCTGATTCTCATAGCCAAGATGATTGCCTCAACCACATACATCACATTTTAAAAAGTTATTTCAAAATATTAGTGTGCTGTCACTGTTGACTGAGGGAAGGTGAATTAATCTGATAAAAGAAGCATTTGCCTACACGTTACAGTATTGCATAGTAGCTGCAAGGGTGTAGACAAAATACTTGGTTACAATCCCAGCTCTGAGTAAGGGGGTGTGAGTTTGTGCAAGTTACTCTCCATCTGCTTCATTTTCTGCCCTGAACAGACGTAATAGTTGTATCTATTTACTAGGGCTGTTGTAAGGGTTAAATGCCTTAATTCATGCGGCACAAGTAGAAGAGTATAAGGCACATTTTTGAGAGTTAGCTTGTACACAATAAGGAGGAGCAAGAGGAGGCAAAACAAGAAACAGAAACAGTGCAAACAGTACAAAACAAAGTATACAGAGTCCTTTGGACTCCCAGCATGAGAACACTATTCATGTGCAAACTCAGTTTTCCTTGGAAAAGGAAGAATGACTTAGAGGGTGGAGCCAGGAGCCAAGAAGAACAAAGTGATGAATAAATTTATGTGGCAACTTGGCTATGTCATGGTGTGTAGTTTTTGGTCAAACACCAGTCTTGAAGTTGCTGTGAAGATTTTTTTTCAGATGTAATTAACATGTAAATCGGTAGGCATTGAGTAAGAGATTACCCTCTATAATGTGGTTGGGCCTCATCCAATCAGTTGTAGGTCTCAAAAGAAAGACTGGGTTCCTCGGGGAAAAGAAGGAATTTGATGCTAAACTGCCTTTTGACTTGAGCTGCAATATCCACTCTTTCATGATTCTCCAGCATGTCAGCCTGCCCTGAAGATTTCAGACTTAATACTCTATTACCTCTACCTGAAATCTTGTCAGGCTTGTGATTGCTTGGATCACTAGAATATGGTGGGAGTGTGCTATGTGACCACCAAGACTGGATCACAAAAGGAAATTTAATTTATGTCTGGTTTCCTTGGAAAATGCACACTTGGAGCCCTGAACTGCCACAGAGTAGGTCCAACCATCTTGACGCCACCATGCTGTGAGGAAGCCAAGCTCCAGAGGCCACACTTCCATTTGCCATTCCATTTGCTCTCAGGATATCCAGGCAAAGGCACCGCATGTGTGAATAAAGAAGTCTTCAGATGATTCCAGCCATGGGGTCATCTCCAGTCACCAAATATTCGCAGTTAAGTTCCCAGATGATGTGGGGCAGAGATAAGCCATTAACAGTGTGGAATATTATCTGAGCCCTGTGTTCCCAGAAAGTAGTGCTTGTCAAGAAATCCTTCCACCTTTGCTATGCCAGGAAACAACTAACTGAAAAGGATCTTCCTGCCCTCTCATTTCCCAGGATAAGGTCCTCTCCATCCTTACTCATGACTCCCATAACACTCATGGATGATTCTTCTGATTACCTGCCCTTCTCCAACCCCAGAACCCCTTTCTTTTCTCTGTAATGCTCCTCATTAATGAGCATTTCCGTATTGCAAAAGCTGGAATTAAATAATATCTTTAATTTTCAGGTGCATTTTTTGTCTTTGATACTGTTCTCATTGAGCTCATTCCAAATGCTTGACCCACAGAATCTGTGAGCATAATAAAATAGTTATTTATGTTTTGAAGTCGTTTTTTTTTTTCCCAGCAACAAAAAGAACAGAGCTTGTAGTCATCTCTTTTTGTGCTTCAAAGTTAGAAATGTCACCAGGTTAAATGTGAAAGTTAGTCTTTTACTTGTATTCCCACATGTAGTAAAAGATGTTTTAAATCAGCTTAATTATGACTTTATTCAGTGTAGGAAAGTTTTTTTCTGTTATATTTTAAATTATTGCTTCCATTTGATTTGTCTTCTTTTTCATAAACAGCAATTATCTAGATATTAGATCATTTTTCTTTCTCTTTCAGATATGTCACCAGGATTTTGCTTTACTGTTTCCTCTTTTTCAATAAATTCTGAAATATTTTCAAGTTTGCCCTCCATAACACTGGTTCAATTTCTGGTGGATTTAAAAATTCTCTTTTATGCTTTCATAATGACATTGAATCTGTGATTATACTTTTAGATTTTTAAAATCTATTTTAATTTTACTTTTTACAAATCTATGTGCCTCTCAGCAAACCTCTTTCCATATCAAATATTAATCTATTGTTTTACTATTTTACTTGTAATCCCTTATTATATACTAGAGGCCTGTTGCACGAAAAGATTAGTGCAATAGGCCTTCCTTTCCCCTGGCTGCCAGCACCGGTTTTACCTCCGGCACCCGGGACCCAGGCCTTCGCTCCGGCCGGAGCCGCCTTCAAGCCTTCGCTGCTCTGGCCGGAGCCACCTTCAGTCTTCGCTCTGCTGCTTCCCGCCTATGTATGCAAATTAGCCGCCATCTTTGTTGGTGTTTAATTTGCATATCTTGCTGATTAGCCAATGGGAGGCATAGTGAAGGTATGGTCAATTACCATGTTTGTCTATTAGATAGGACTAGAGGCCTGGTGCACGAAATGCTTGCACTGGTGGGGGTGTCCCTCAGCTTTGCCTGTACCCTCCCACAGTCCGGGACCCCTCGGGGGATGTCCACCTGCCAGGTTAGGCCTGACCCCCCAGACAGTCAGACATCCCTCTCGCAGTATGGGGCTCTCGCAGTCTGGGACCCCTTGCTCTTTACTGCCTGCCTGCAGTGGAGGTGGGAGAGGCTCCCACCACTGCTGCTGCGCTCGCCAGCCATGAGTATGGCTTCTGGCTGAGCGACACTCCCCCTGCAGCGACAGTGGTGGGAGCCTCTCCTGCCTCTGCTGCAGTGCTAAGGAGCAGTGAACCTGGCTTCTGACTGAGAGGCTCTCCTCCTGTGGGAGCGCACTGACCACTAGGGGGTAGCTCCTGCATTGAGCGTCTGCCCCCTGGTGGTCAGTGCATGTTAGAGCGGCTGGTCATTCTGCTGGTTGTTCCACCCACCATTTGGTTGATTTGCATATTAGGGTTTTATTATATAGGATAGCCCATATGTCTTTGACATTTTTGAGAATACAAGTAACATATATTTTTAGTTTATTTTTTGCAATATTTTTAAAAATGTATATTCTTTATCTACAGTTTGAGTGCTTTATTTTCCATTTCTTTATGTTGCAGGGTTTTTTTACTCAATTTCCTAGTCACTAAATAAAAACCATACATCTAGCCCTGCCCTGGTTTACTCCTTGTCTCTTTAATTGCTGTTAGAATTCTCTTCTCAAATCTAGAGCTATAGATTTCAAATATGCATGCCCTACCCATGCTTCTGGTGTTTTTTTTTTTGTCTTATATTTAAGGTAAATTTGCAGACATAAGGCTGGATCATCTACTCTCAATACAAAATATTTTACCATGTGGAATAGAGTTTATTTCTGGAAATTCCTGAGTTCAATCTGCTTTTCTACAGATTGTTTTTGCTTTTGCTTTTACTTTTTAAATTATTGATAAAAAAAGTATACAACAAAGTATAACTCATAGTATATAGCCTTCTGGGGCGTTCTCTGGTTCTGTCCTTTCTGTGGAAAGACAATTCAGTAAATACAAGACCTATAGAAATCTACTCTTCAGTTTACACATTGCTAAGGATTGCTGTTTTATGACAATTTTTTTATATTATAATGGCTTTGAAATAGGAATTTTTAGGGGTGAAATTAGCAGGCTTAGGTAATTTTTAAAATTAAGGGTGTTCATGGAAAAATAACACAGAGATACAGAGTTGAAAAAGGGTACATTTACATATGACAAGGGAGCTGGGAGCAGCAGAAGTTACATTTCCATAAGACAAGGGAGCTGGGAGAAGTTCCATTTCCATAAGACTAGGAGTTGGGAGAGACAGCAGTTACATTTCCATAAGATAAGGGAACTGGGAGTAGCAAAAGGTCGATATTTACAAAATAAAGGAGGATGAAGGTCCAGAGGTAACAGGAGAACAATGAGGGAGGAGAGCCTCATATGTCCCATGTGAGGTTCAACCTTTGAGCTCTGGAGTTGCTATAGTGACCAAATCAGAAGGGGATGGTGACCAATCAGAGGGGATATCAAGGCACAAAGATCTGCAGCCTTTATAAACCATGGAAAAAGAAACTCGGTGGAACTCTTTCCTCCTCCCCACGTGGGAGTCTGTACTTGTTCTTCAATAAATTTCCATCTTTACTATATCATCTTTCATCTGTGGTTTCATTCTCGGATTCCACCTGACAAGAGCCCAGGAGACCATCCTACACAGGGAAACACCACGCCTTTCCAGTCCAAAATTCCCTATCAGCTTCAGGAAAGAATATCTAAGTCTGTCCCTTAGGAAACTCAGACCTTTGTCATTCATTCATAGCTTGGCTGTTGACCCCACAGGGTGAGCTGGTCTTCTTGCCCATTAATGTTCATATTTGACAACAAAGATGTAGGATATGCCTATACCTTGATAACACTGAAGTATTTCTCTTCCATTTTATTACTTAGTAACATGAGAGTTCCTGGCATAAAATATACAAAGTGGTTTGCGCACCTTTAAATAGGGGCAACCTGAATATTGCTGATTATTTACTATCATTTTTTAAGGGAAGTCATTTAGGATGACTCTCCTGCAGCCTTCTGATTAATGCTCATCTCAGCAGCATTTTCCCAGTAGCTTTGTAAAGGTGAACTTTCCTGAATATCACAGCTTCAGTCAGGGTTGCCCAAAAGTAAGAGCACAGAACTCTGCATCATTTGGTCCCATGTGAAGCATAATATTTACTTGATGCAAAAAAAAAATTATTTTTACTCCCAGCCCTCCCTCATAGCCACAAATGTTTGCAGCTGAGTGCTCTTTAGCTGACATTTAGGCTGCTTACACAGATAGCAATAAGAAGAGGAAAATAAAAAAGCAAAGAGACTGAACTCTACAAGTTTTATTTTGGATTTCAAATAGGTGTCACTTATCTAGTACCTTTATTTTCAGAACATGTCCCCTGGCCAACATCATCTGCATTATTTTTAAGCTTGTTATAAATGCATAACCCTGGCCCCATCCCAGACTTTGTAGCCAGGATCTATGTTTTCAATACAATCCTTGGGTGATTTGTATGCCCACTGAAGTTTGGAAAGCACTATTCCTTTTAATATCCTGTCTCAGACATCTTTTCATTCTTGCTTTTCATAGGATTTTAGTTGATCACTGGCTGTTGCCAGAGAAACCGTGATTAGCTCCTAGGTCTCATTGACCAGGCTTGTAAATGTGACAATAAGTTTACATTCTGGAGAGAGTATTGGGTAGGGCCAATAAGAATTTGAATATTCTGTGGGTGCCTTTACTACCAGTAAGATCATCAGTGGAGATTTCTACTAAATTCTCTTACAGTAAAGGGGATTTTTAAACAGGTTTATTTGTTGAAGAAATACAATTCAGAACTTCAGATTATGTTTGTAGACAAGGTAGCTCCTTAAAACTCTGAAGCAGGTTAGTTGCAGGCTACTAGCAAAGGAAGTAAATGGTTCCTGTACACCTGTCTCAAGAAAGGAGTTGTCAGGAGTATTTTACTGCTTTGATCCAGGATGTGAAGTGTGAAAGCTCCTCATTGGGTTTTATTGCCTGCCTGAGAGATCAGGTCAGTTAAAGGGCTGTGTTTTAAAACAAATAAATTAATAAACAAAATCGTAGATTTGCAAAACAGATTTTCCCTTATTAAAACACTAGTGGCCTGGTGCACGGATTCGTGCACATGTAAGGAAATTAATTAAAAGGAATATTTTAATATTGCTACTTGCTCTTTCTCTATAATAGAAGTGTCAACCAAATTCACAGTCGACAATGACAGATCAAAACACACGTGTGCAATTGGTGCCAGCGAGAGCTTTATATGTATTGCACATGTGCGAGTCAACTTAGCCATATATATATATATAATAAACTTGTTTAATTAGACCTGCTTTCTGATGTAGCTAAACTTTTTCCAGCCCAGTGAAGCACCCCAACTTCTCTTTCAGGTAATTGTCAGCAACACAGCAGTAAATATCAACATGAAGCAGATTATTATTGTAGATCACGCAGGGAGAAGAAAGGGTAAAATATTTAACTGCAGCAGTGTTTGACTGTATTCTGCACAGTGAGAAAACCTGAAGTCATTTTCAAGGTCCACCATTTTTTACTCCTTTTCAGTTGGGTCAAGTTTCTAAACTTTCTAAATCTCTGTTTTCTGGCTAATGAAAAGAAAATAGGATTCCATTGAGTCTCCTATCTACCTACTTCAGGACTTCTGTGAGGATCAAATGAGATGAGGCATGGGAAAACGCTTCACAGACATTTGGTTAAAGTATAAAATGTTTCCACCTGGTTATAAGCAAGTCATGTGCCTGGACTGAAAAAACTTCAGAAAGGCTAGTTGCTAGGGAGAGGAAGCCAGGCATTGCTATGTGATGTCATTACCCGGCTCCCACAGTGACTGTTTCTGGGCTGGGCTGGGCTGTGGGCCAGCATTTTGCTCCATGGGGTCTTGGCAGCGTTGGTTGCAATTTGGTGGGTTGTTGCTCTGGGGTGGTGGCAGGGCCTGTGTCCCACTTGGGGGAAGCTGAGTGTTGCTTTGTCGGTGCCAGGTCCACGGTGCCGTTTCTTTGTAAATAGCCAGTGTGCGTCATGGCAGTTCCTGCATTGAGTGTCTGCCCCCTGGTGGTCAGTGTGCATCATAGCGACCGGTCGGGTGGTCGGAGGGACACTTAGCATATTAGCCTTTTATATCTATAGATAATAAAAACAACTTGTGGTGTATTTCATTAACAGCATTTAACACAAGATATGATTTATGTAAACAATCCCAATTATGGTCAATTCTTTAAGACTATACCTATAAGGTTGCCTGGCACATATCCACTTCAAATCTTTATTCATTTATTACAGCATTCAATTAATGGTCTTCTATGTGCCAGACATTGTTTTAGAAGCTATTCTCTTTCTTCCTTTCACTGAATCTATTCTATTTTCAGTTCTTCATGTTCATTCACCCAAGGCCATTGGGTGAAAAACTGACTGATGATTCCACTCTTCTGCTTTGCTCATTTAAGCCTGCCCTGCACTGTCTGGTTGCCAAAGGAACGTAAAAGTTAGTGGAACAACAAGGTGCCCACATTTTGGCTGACTTTTCACATAGTCAGTTAAAAGGTAAAGAAAGCCCATGCTTTTTTCTTGTAAGGCAGCTTTGTTTCCTGCTCCTGGATAAATGCCACACTGAGTAATTTCAACTGCTAGAGGTTAATTTTCCTGTAATAGCCTCATTGTGATGGAGGATTTTGGAAATTACAAAAATTAGATGCACTACTAATTGGCCTGTCTGGCTTGGGAGCTGCTCCCCAGATTACAACACAGTCAGAGGAGGCTGTATCAAGGCCAGATTTGATTCCCAAACCAACACTTACCAAGAAGACAGATGTGAGGAAAGAAAATTGTTCCGAAAAGAATCACCTAAGTGTGTTATATTCTTTCCCTTAATTGGCTGGAAAAAGGTATAAGAGAGATTCATTCCCTTCAGTAGAACTCAGGGCAGTGTGTCAACAACTATTCCCGGGCACCTGCTGAGGCCACTTGTGAGCTGAGCCAGCAGGAAAAGAAAAAACAGAAGGATATGCTGTTCCCTAATCTGAAAGGGCTTAGTTTGGAGAGGAGAAAATACCAAATCACATAGCCATATAGCATGCTTTCAAATTTGCTGAAAGGATAACTTAGATATACAAAAAATAAATAAAAATGATATTTGCTCATCTGATTTTTGTGACAAAGTCCACCCCAGTGGGTAGTGGTGGCAACTTAACCTCGCCAAATAATAACTTTTCAGTCTTTTCTGATGTAAACAGCCTCCCTCCAGCTTATATCTTTGTTCTATACAAAGTTTTCCTCCCAATCATAGCTGATATCATAGTCGTTTCGGGTGATTCAGTCTCTGCAGGCTCAGTCTTTCAGATTTTACTCCCTTTCTATTACTATAAAATGGTGTCAAATATGAGAGCCTTGGGGGCATCGTACATTTCTATGGGAGTTTGGGAGAAAGAAAAGAGTCCTCTATTCTGTCAGGCTTACTCCATATCTCACCTGGATCCCCCACCTAGAGTGGCCCAGTTGTTGTGCTTTCTGGTCTAGTTCCAAGGAAGAGTGAATGGTTTTATCTGGCCTGGAGAGGGAGCTGGTGGGAGGGAGCTGGTGCCATCACCACTAGCCCCTGTCTGAAGTCTCAGCCCAAAGCTGTTTCTTCTCTTGAAACAGCCCTTTCTCCAATCCACCAGTGCTCTCAACCTCTGCATCTCCACTCATTACACACAGGACTTTCCCCACCACTGTTGCCACAGCAAGTCCACAGGAGATCCCAAACATGGCTTTAGTCCCAGCTATTTCACAACTTCTACACCCATACCATCATTTCCACTTTACGTGGGTTATGATTCTGAGCTAAAGGCTTTTATTTTCTCATGGTCATGGACAACCCCAAGATATGGCCAAGCGTGAGCCATTCATTAGCCTTATTTCCCCGTACTTCATAGATGTCGTTAGTTTCCCTTGCTGTTGGTTGAGTTTAGACGGAAACAGGTCAATTTTGTCACACTTCCTTACTCTTACTTTTGTTTATCCCCATCATGCCTCTGGTTGAAAGGGAAAGGCTCAAAATTCCAACATTCTCTAAATCAGATCCTTCTTCTACTTAAGAAAATAAGCCTCACACCCAAGCTATTGTTGGTAAAAGGCTGTCCTCTCCCACTGTGAGAAATACCTTGTGGTTGGATCCTTGAGAAGTTCATGACTTGCTAAATGAAAGCTCATCTATTAACACAAACTGAATTTCAGATGTTTAGCTTGCTGCAAAATGAAATTTGGGTATCAGAAATTTAATTTAAACTGTCTCTCTCTGCATGGTAGAGTGATTAAGAATACATGCTCTGAAACAACACTGCTAAATGTGAATTTCTACTCTATCACCTGCTAGATTTGTGAACTTGGGTAAGTTGCATAACTTCTCTGTGCCTCAGTTTCTTTACTTAATAAAGAAAAGTGACTATAATATTACCTACATTGCAGGGCTGTTGTGCAGATTTTATGAATTTGTATATGTAAATTGTTTAGAGTAGTTAGTGGGGAAAAGTAAGCAGTATAAAAATGTTCACTATTATTACATGAATTTGTCTTGGAAGAATCCTAATGGATGTTTCTGTCCGTTGGCAGGGAGGTCCATGTCAGGAAATTTAAGAGAAAATTGCATAAGTATATTTTTAAAAGATTATCTCCCTTATACTTACATGAAACCATAAAAGGATAATGAAAGGCAACATATAATTAAGCACTACATTTTATTTTGCATGTTGTATACACTGCCAGCATTCAGACAAAGGAGAATGAAGTTGTAGTAATCAGGGGAGTTTTGATGGAGGTCTAGAAAATGAAAGGATGGACAGGATTGGGGTGAATAGATGAGGAATGTAGAGCCTGAAAGATAAAGGGGAGGAATTTTATATTTATAGGCAATATGTGAAAACACGTAAGCTTAATTATTGTCTTTAGTGAACTCTTGATTTCGTTTCGTGGAAATGGTTCAAAGGAATAAAAATGAATGGCTTAATACTTCCTCCTGGCATGGCAGTAAGACTGAGTTGAGTCTGCGTAGATTTGAGTGTATGGCAATTGTTAGGCTAATTGGGTAGTTAGTTGAGTACTACTTATGATAGTTCTCTAGTAATTGGATTTTCTGAAGATGAGGTTTCTCAAGAGGATCTTTCTTCTTTCATTTTAAAAATGAATAGTAGGAGGAAATTGGAATGCTCGGAGCAACTCCAAAGCCCACCAGTCCACAAAGGTGAAGGCTTTCTTTATCCCTTGCTGTTGCCTCTACTTTTCCTTTCTCGCAGATCAAATGCTGACCCTGATGAGGTTCTGTTTCAGCTTTGAGTTTCCTTCAGGTTTCTCTTTGCTTATAGCAGACCAAGTCCAGGATGAATTTTAAGGGATTTTCAAGGAAGAAACAAGTTACAGTAAGAATATTGTGTCTTCCCCTTCCAACTTTAAACCCTCTTAGACCATCAAGAACAGGGCTGTGGTGAATTAAGTCTAGGATTGAATGTCAATCCTGGAAAATAAAAAAATACAAGTAAATATTCTTTCTAAGATTAATCCACAGCCTCCAGACAATTGTTGTAGCTGCTTTTATTTGTGTTTTGGGGATGCAAAAGGAGAGGTAACTGGTAATTTAATTGCCTTAAATACAATTGATTTTTTAATAGCTATGTTAAAAATCTAAGCTAGCCTTTGAGTGATTCTCTTACTATTATGGTAAAGCCCAAAAATCAAGAGGACAACTTTCTTCTAAGAGTTCCAAGAATTCCATTGACCTCTAGTGCATTAGGATTTACAGTCTATGTTTGGATGTAAATAAGTGTTACTATATATACTCTTGTCTCCCTAAGAATCTCTCTAAAAATCTTATTTTTAAGTGGAGGGAAAAAAAATCCATGGAATAATGAAGTCTATCAGCAGGAATTCTAATCTCATTTTAGAAATGTATAGAATCTGTCATTGAAAAGGCAGACTCCCCCAAATTCCATCAAGGGATCTTGCCAAAATCCCAGCAAGTGGCCTGGGAACTGCCAGAGGAGAACTAGTTATTAGACAGATTTTAATTTGTGCAGATCCATTAACAAAAATCTCTAATTAAAAAAAAATCAATAGAAGCCTGTGACATTAACCAGGAAAATCTAATAGAGGACCATTACAATTTTTTTCTATTCAATTAACTTGAACACAACATGATGGACTCAACAGATACTTTAATTAGATGCATATGAAAAGAAATCGTGCAAAATTAAACAGACTTTCTATTTGCAACTTATATGAGGACAACTGCAGTAAAAGATTTGCTCAGGTCCCTAATGACTAGTAATTTCCTTGAGAGGGACATGACTTCTTAGACAACATCCTTACAAATCAATCCTTCCCCAAGAGGCTGTCCTTTGTCAAGAAAGAGTACACTGTGTTGCCTGTTTCTTTCTCATTTTTTTTCTGGGTGAGGTATTCATGTGGAAAGCACAAAAGGCAAGCTTCAAGGGACTGTTTACCAAAATCCCTATTCCAGGCCTCTCACACTAAAAAATGACCCAAAATAAATGGCTCTAATTTACAGAGTGAACATGTGTCCAAGATTGTGCTGGACATTCTCAATTTATGTCTGTTGCCTTGGCATAGTTATTAATAGCACTCCTTTTTGCTCTAAGTAGTGTCTTGGTTTGGGCAATAAATTATACAGACTTTCTACTAATTTATCAACCATCCCCACTACCTGTTTCACACTACTAAACTCACACTTCCAACTTTTGCTAAAAAGGCAGGATTTCTAACTGCTGATAAGAGGTTAAAATTTGGGAAATTATTGATTATTCACTATTGCCTACTCAGGAGGCATGTAAATAGACAAGTTGTCTTCTTTCTGGCCTCCTACCTCCAACTCTATCCCCAATGCTTTAACATTTTGGATGAATATTGAAATCTTGTGAGATGAACTTAACACAACTCTCTCTCAAATCCTAGATGGTTTTATAATCTTTAATTTAAGGAATTATCCTCCTCATTTCAACTAATTTATTAATTTCATGCTACAAACACTTGAAATGGAGGGTTATGTGGAAAATGGTGTATAGCCAACCTCCAGTTGGCTCCCAATGACCCCTGCCTCCTGATGTTCATACTTTTGTGTGGCATTGCTCCAGGACTATTTTACTTAACCAGTAAATGATGGTGAATCTTTCTAAGGTTAGCTAATAATAGACTGCTATTTCCATTTTGTGTGTCCTATTGTTTAACTACTCTTCCTCTCTTTCATGTTACTTGCTCTGTTATAAACAACCTAGGAAGTGGCCCACAGGTCAAGGAGCTGGTCAGCCATAAACAAGGTACTGAGATTTTCCAACAACCACATGAGTGAGCTTAGAAGTAGATTCTCTAAGCCAGGTTGAGCCTTGAGATGACTCTAGTCTTGGTCAACAGCTTGACTGAAATTTATTGAGAAAGCTTGAGCCTGGACTACCCATATTTCTTGCCCATAGAAACTGTGTGACATAATATATGTTGTTTTGAAGTGCTAAGTTTTGGGGTAATTTGTTTCTCAGCAAGAGCGAAGTGATACACTCAAAATCCCTGCCTCCTGGGAGAATGTAGTCAGACAAAATTAATATGGTGCCCCCAAAAGTCAGTATCAGGAACACTGAAATAAATGGAGATAATAATGATATAATCTATCCATCTATTCATTCAACAAATATTTCTTGATTACCAGCAATGTGCCAGGAACTGTATTAGACACTGTACTAGGTACTGAGAACATAGGAATGACCTGAAGATACAGGGATGAGTACTTGCCTTCATCAAGTTTAGTCTAGTAGAATCTGGGAAAAACAGGAAAATCAACAACCAGTTTCTGAGTACATGTCTATTTGAAAGGATAAGTAGTTGAAAGTGCATGTAAGATCATTAAATGTCAAATATATTATCATCATTAAAACTCTTATCACTACTACTTAATCTATGCATGCAAATATATACCAGTCAAAAAAATCAAATGATTCACTTGGACAACAGATAAGAAAAGTAGCTCCTTGTTAATACCTTTAGGAATTGTTTTCCCCCCAGTTTGAAAAGTAACCAAAATAACACTGTGATGTTTAATCACTAAGAGAAATTTGTATATTAATATAGTATAGAATGATTGGTTTTAGTTGAATATTGTGAACACATGGTGATAAATTTTGTCTGGTGTTAATTTACATGTGGGCTTAACAAAGGAGAAGAGGGATGAGAGGCAACCAGTGGGAAATTAGCCCTGAAACTTTGGTATGTCTCCTAATTTGATCATAAAAATGAGAGCTCTGGCTATTTAATATTAATTTTGAAGTCCATCGCTGACTTCTTCAATGGTCTGAAAGAAGCGATTTATTGCCTCCTATTTCTATCTATTAGCATACACTTAATGGGGATAATAAGAGTTAGATAGCTACAGCAGGAAGATTTCAAAAATAAATCACACAGTGTTGAATAAGACTTATGCAAGAGAGAGTTATTACCTGAGTAAGAATTTATCTCTTCATTTCACGCACTGTGTCATCAGCATTTTAAGGAAACTCTCAGGTAAGACTGTGTGATCCACACTCAGTGAATGTGGTTCTCCCTGCTTTCAGAGTCAGGTGATCTCCTTGCGAGGCAGGCAGAGCTTCTGCCTGCAGAGCCGGATGCCCTTGCTCTGCACACTAATGAAGAAGCAGTGCTGACAAATCCAAAGCAATCACCATTCTTTTCATCTTCCCTTCTCTCCCCAAAGCTTAAACCAATAATAATAACCATTTTACAGCTTTCTCTTGGGAAACGTGGGCTCGACTGGAAGGGAAATCAATTGTTCTAAGGACAGCTATTATTGTGAGAATTAATCACCGCTATTTGCAATTACTGTACCATACAATTATCACTAATATTTATGCCACTTCGGTTGCTGCTGGAGACTGCGCTGCTATTGCTCCAGAACGGAGAGACAGAGTGGAAAAATTAATGAAACCAAAGGGCGCAGATGACAGGTTGAGGGGACCCGATTCGCCCCCTGTCGGTCCAAGATGTATTAAACAGCCACTGCCTGCTCATGTCACAACAGCAACCTACTCAGAGCCATAAGTTTTCCTTTGAAAGAAAAGAATTGAAATAGGTTTGAAAGGATATAAATTAGAATCATTCTCAGCCTTAAAAGTTTGTTTTCTGAGCCTGCATAACTTAGTTCTTCTGAAGCATCTGATTCTTTGTCATGGAAAAAGGAACCTGCCACTCCCTGCTTTGAAATGAGCTTCCTATCTTGCATCAATTGCACTCTCCATGGAGACTCACCCAGCCAGGGCTAGTGAGAGACATTTGGCCACCATCCTGTAAGGGGCTATCGGAGATCATAGGCATTAGACTTCACTAAGGGATACACAAATGACACATCTTTATTTTTCTCATCTATTTATTCAACATCAATTTATTAAATACATTTATAAAATTTTATGCTTCTATTTTTTGAATAATTTCAGATTTACAAAAAGTTGAAAAAACCCCACACATTATATACAGATACTTGTATAACCTCCACCCAAATCACAATGCAAATATCACAGTCAGGAAATTAACATTGAAACAATAGTATTATCTAATCTACAAACCTACAAACTTCACCAATTTTCCCATTACTGTTCTTTCTTACAGTCCAGAATCAAATCCAGGACCCAAATTGTATGCAGTTGTCTTTCTGTCGTCTACCTTAACTTGGAATAATATCAGTCTTCTTTTTGCCTTTAATACTCAGACGCTTTTGAAAAGTAGTGTCTGATAATTATTTGTAAAATGTCTCTTAATTTGTAAAATGTCCTTGAAATTTCCCTCAATATTAAATTCAGGTTATGTGTTTTGGGGGCTGAAATACCTCAGAAATGAAATTGTGTCCTTCATAGTATATCATATCAGGAGGTACCTGATAATACTGAGCTAATCACAGATTCATATGCAGTTGAAAAAAACAATACAACTAATCTTCATCTACCCTTTACCTGGTTTCCTCCAATGCTGACAGCTTCCAAAATCATACTAATGTAATATGACCATGATAGTGAAGATACAGAACATTTCCATCAACACAAGGATTCTCCATTTTGCCTTTTAAAAGCCAAACACAGTTCCCTTCTTCCCCACCATCTTCTTAACCTTGGAAACCAGTACCAAGTTCTCCATTTTTAAAACTGTCATTTCAAGAACGACTTCTAAATGGAATCATATATTATGTAACCTGTGGGAACTGGCTTTTTTCCAGTCAGCATAGTTCTCTAGACATTCATCCAGGTTGTTGTGTATGTCAATAGTCTATTTCTTTTTATTGCTGAGTAGTAGCTATATATATAAAAGCCTAAGCAATCGTCTGACCATTCGGCCATCCAACCAGTAGCTATGACGTGCAATGACCCCCAGGGGGCAGATGCTCAACGCAGGAGCTGTCAAGCTGCGGTGACTTGGCAGCTGCGGTTCTCAGGTGACGCACCCAGAACCAGAGAGGAGGGAGTCTGTTTCCAGGGTGTGTCACCCGAGAACTGACCTTTTGCAATCTGGGACCCCTTGGGGGATGTCGGAGAGCTGGTTTTAGCCTGATTCCCACAGGCCAGGCAGAGGGACCCCACTGGTGCATGAATCCGTGCACCGGGCCTCTAGTTTTATAATATGGATATATCAAAGTTTATTCGCTCCTTGAATACTACTGATATATTCAGTTTGGGGTTACTAAGAATAAAGCTACCACAAACATTTCTGTATAGATTTTTGCATGAACAAGTTTTCAAGTCTGAGAAGTGCAATTGCTAGGAGGTATGGTAGTTGCATATTCAGTATTTTTTGTTTTTTTGGTTTTTTTTACAGAAACTGCCAAACTGCTTCCCAAAGTGGCTATACCATATTGCATTCTGACCCACAACGTAAAAGTGATCAAGTTTTTCTTAATACTCACCAGCATTTGGTATTGTACAGTTTTTATTTTATTTGTGTTCAGAGATATGTAGTGATATCTTTCTGTGTTTTAAATTTGTATTTCACACATGGCTAATAATGTTTAGCATCATCTTTTCTTATGCTTATTTGTCATCAATATATCTTTTTTGATGAAGTGTCTGCTCAGGTATTTTGCACATGTTCTAATAAGACTATTTTCCTGTTATGGTTTGAGAGTATTTTATATGTTCTGGATACTACTTGACATATTCTAGGGGATAGTGCATTGTGGATATGTGGTATGCAAGTTGTCTCAGATGTAGGTTATTTCTTCATCCTCTGAACAGAGTCATTTACAAAGCAAACATTTTTAATTTTGATGAAGCCCAACTTACCATTTTTTTCTTTGTGGATCATGCTGTTTTGGTCAAATCTAAGCATAATTTGCTTAGTCATATGACCTGAAGATTTCCTCATATATTTTCCCCAAAGTTTTATAGTTTTATTCAAGTCTATAATTTATTTGGGGTTAATTGAGACTTCAATTAGTGGGGTTTTTTTTATTTTTTGGCTCAGTAATGCCTACTGATGTTCTAGCATCATTTGTAGAGAGACTATTTCTTCCCTTTGTTGAATTGCTCACATATTTTTGTAAAAAACAAGCTGGGAATTTTTGTCTAGGCCTAATTCTGAGTTATCCATTTCATTCCACTATTCTGTGTATCTCTTCCTTCACCAATATTCATAGTCCCCAGGTACTATAGACTGAATCCTTTCTGTTTATTCTTTTTCAGATTAGTTTTATCTATTTTATTTCCTTTGACTTTCCATATAAATTTTAGAATAATCTTATTTATATCTAGTAAACATCTTCCTCCTGGTTTGATAGGAGTTATGGTAAACTTGTATATCAGTCTGGGAGAATTGACATCTTTACTATGTTGAGTCTTCAAATCATAGAACAGGGATGTCAACATATTTACATTTTTTATTTCATGAGTACTTTGTAGTTTTCAGCACTTAAATTCTGTACTTGCTTTGTGAAACTCACAACTATTTTATTTGCTTTTTTGAGCTCACAAGTGGCTACCCAGTTGTTCCAGAACTATTTATTTAAATGCCTATTGTTTTCCCAGTAATTTGAGATGCTACATTTGTCATATATCAAATTTCCACATGTACTGAGGTCTACTTTTGGACATTCTATTTGATTGGTCAGTTTGTCTATTCATATTTCAGTATCATACTGTCAACTACCTATTTGCCAGCACTCCATGTCTCACTTGCTTGCTGGATAATGTAAACACATGAGCTGCCTTCCTAGGTATGCCAGCTTGCTGGAAAGGACAGGAGTCCTGTCCTATCTCACTTTCATGTGACTTTGTCTCCTCAGCTTTCCAAGGCTCAATTTTAACATTTTTAAATTAGAAATAATAGCAACATATGTCTCAAGCATTTGTAAGGATTAACTCAAGTAACAAATGTAAAAAAATCATTGTTAATCATTATTGTTATTAATACTTACATGATAGCAATGTGGGTGGTGTTTATGAGGCCAGGTCTTGCAGTCAGGCAGAGATGGGTTCCACTCTCCTATTGAGTATATGACCTTAGTCAAGGTAACTTAGCCCTCTGATTCTTAGATTCCTCATTCTGAACTGAAGACAGAAATTGTAACTAGATCATCAGGTTGTAAGGATTTATTATAATAATGTATTTAGAGCACTTAACACAGTATATGACACAAAATTAGTGTTTGATTACAATGTTAGATGTTCGCCTTTATTGATCTACTAGAGGCCCGATGCACTAAAATTTGTGCAAGAGTAGGCCTTCCTTCCCCTGGCTGCTGGCACCAGTTTTCCTCTGGCACCCAGGACCCAGACCTTTGGTCCGGCTGCAGCAAGGCTTGGCTTCTCCCCTCTGGCCAAGCCTCTTTAGTCTTCAGTCTTCAGTCTTCACTCCGGCCAGAGCCTTCAGTCTTTGCTCCATGCCTGTGTATGCAAATTAATTAACCGCCATCTTTGTTGGGTTAATTTGTGTAGTCACTCTGATTGGCTGGTGGGCATAGCAGATTGGCACCAATTTGCTTGTTTCTCTTTTATTAGGGTAGATAGGTATCACCTACAATTTCTGGAGTAGAAAAATATTCTATTTCCAGAAACTCAAAAGGTGTTTACCGGGAGGCTAGTCTATGTACACATCAGGCTCAAAAAAAACATACACATAGCTGAAATTCAGCATAGTTGGCCATCAATTTCATTTAGAAATATATAAATAAATAATTTTCTTTCTAAACATGTCCTTCAAAAATTGCTTGTTTGGCACCTTGTAGACACAGTGCCAATCTTGGTTTCTCCATCCATGTGTGCTGTGTGGATTTGCCTCATGGTCTAGAACACATATCAGATTGGTAGGCTCCATGTTGCAGTGAGCCCTTCATAGACAGAATTCTTGGGGGAGATGCTGCATGCCTTTAAGTTTAAAAATTTCTCTACATTGGGTCATCAGTGCTTTTTTGTAGACTTTGGGTCACATAGCCAGGCCCTGGACTTTCTAGAGGTGATTTATTGAAGAGGCTCTTCATTTGAGATGATTTGTGCTCTCTACCACTTTCAAATTGCTCTTTTCTGCACAGGGTTAAATTTAAGGGAAATAAATAAGCTCAAGTGTTACTATTT
This sequence comes from Myotis daubentonii, assembly GCF_963259705.1. Taxonomy (NCBI): domain Eukaryota; kingdom Metazoa; phylum Chordata; class Mammalia; order Chiroptera; family Vespertilionidae; genus Myotis; species Myotis daubentonii. Next base: position 200,472,810 of record NC_081841.1, on the reverse strand, counting down.
CATAAGGAGCTTTTCAGCTCAATGCAAACCTTGTTGTTATTGATTGTTCTTCAAAGACATTAATTTATCTCAGGCTTAATTCTGTGTGGAGAATTCTCGATTAGAATATCTCTCCTTTACATACTTGAGAATTCTGAGATTAAACATGTATTTCCTACCACTCCTTTATTTCTCCTAACCCCGTGTCCCCCAGCCTTCTGCTTGGCTGACCATGGGCAATGTTTTGGAGTCTTTCCTACTGACCTCATGAAATGTATCCTTTGTTAATACCCTGTGGCATCCAACAACTTCAAGGTGATAGGAGAACATGAATGGCATTAATAATTTAAAATTGAATAACCAACTGGAACAGGACAGGCCACTTCCCTTCACCGCCTCACCCGCTCTTGGCACTTTGAGGGAATTGCCCGTGCCAAGCAAAATGGGTCAAGGGTACTGACTAGAAAGGCAGACAGAGATGGGTCAACAAACCAGAGCAAGGACATCAGCTGGGTTTTCTGATCCTTGTTTTCTATCCAAAGAAAATGGAAGAACTCTTCATAAAACTATACATGAATAACAAGGGATTGTAAAGATGATCTAGCTCTTTGTTTTCTTATTCAGATGAGAAAACGGAGGCTCAGAGAGAAAAATAATTATACAGGGACCTGGTGGATGGTTTAGGACAATATATAGTCATTTTGAAGAAGGAACTTAAACATGGGTCTCAAACTAAAATTTTCACGAAGATTTATCCTGGTATAATTTTCATGTTTGACAATCGTATTAGAGAGAAGAAAATGTGTGAAGCCACTTATAAACCTTTCTTCAGGATTCTCATTAAGACTGCAGTGGTTTTCCTCTTAACTCCTAGGCATGTGTGACACATTTCACCTGCCTCCTGGATCTGCAGGATCCCTCAAGCTCACATTGTGTTTCAACTTAACCCTTTCTGCATTTGATTAATGACACATACCATTCTGCTCAACATTTTCATACACTTAAACAATTAACTTACAGTTTATTCCCATAAGAATCACCCCACCTAGAGTACACTGTCAATGGAGACTACACATTTTAATTTTTCCAGCCCCAAAGTACTCTAATAGATGCTCAATAAGTATATGTTAACCCATTGAGGAGGACTTATTTTTATGAGTGTTTCTGACTATGCTGTGACCCTAGTTACACTGAGTTACAACCCACTTGTCTTGGGAGTTTGGGGTTCTAGAAACAAATGAATACTTTTGTGCATAAAGGTCTTTCTGAGAAAACTTGCATCCTCTTTAGTATTAAGGAATTATTTCATGAAATTAAAAATTATTTTGGGTTTACATTTGTGCATTTCAATCCCAAGGCACTTACAAGCTTGTCTAAAAAGCTAATCTATCAATTTCTGCAAATTTCCATACCCTATAGAAAAGGCAGCTAATACAAGGGTGACTGAGTCTTGGAACAAGTTCATTCCAAGTGATGACCTATATTCTGAAACTGTAGGAAATCTTATAATGCATCAACGTGTTTTCAATAAAGACTTAATGAATGCAACACAGTTAAAAAGAATTCAGTGTGTTGGATGATTGATTTGATCACAAGGTAGAGACTGGCAGCTAAGTCCCTTTTCTCTGTCTCCTAAACATTTTCCGTGCAATGAGGATGAATTCCTTTTATTGTGTGGATGGTAGAATAATAAAGTCATAAAACATAACAAAACAAAAGGAAGTTGACGAAGTATGTGTTTGATTAATTGCCTTAATAGATTATAGGTGCTGACTGAAGTGTTCTTTATTTCTCAATACTCATTTTTCAATGTTTTAAGATGTAATGCAAAAATATGTGTATTTACCAACCCCCAACTCTATGAACAAAACGTGGAACACAAAATGCGTGTGCTGGAAGTACTGGAAGCATAAAATGTCTAATATCTTTCAAAGCCTTTAGGTTATGGCCAGCTGATTGGGTTAACTTGTCAGCCAGGATAGAGGATAATTGATCATAGCCACCTGGTATTGAAGGCCTTTGGACTCTCTCTGGAGTGATATCTGGCTTCTCTCTTGCATAAATAGAAGGTCCAAATACCCCCAGAACAACCACAGAACCGTTCTCAGGGACACCTTGCCAACATTTTCTTAATCCTGGTCTCAACCGAGATGGGCTTTGTTGTGGGATCTTGTGAAGATCTCATAGGTAAGAGGAGAGGACAGAGACTCAAGAATTGACCACTTGAGCTGTATTCAGTTGACGGAGGCAACATCAAATAGAATTTGTTGCTTTCAGAGACTTTTCTTTTATTCAGATTGCAATCCTGTGTGACTTTTCCTACCTATCTGAATTTACTCTTTTATTCATTTATATTTCTGACTTCTCTACCATGTGAGAGGCCCTGGAATATGGTAATTGATATGAGATACATGTCTGTTGTTCTCAGATAATTGATAGTCTATTTAGAGAAGCACACATTAAACATGTCATATCAATGAACTGTGATGAGTGTTACGGCAGTGGGAATATGCGACACTGTGGTAACATGTACTGGAGACGGTGTACCTACCCTCCTCTGGAAGGCTAAGGAAGATGGGTCATTTGTGGATGGAGATGCTTAAACTAAAATCTAACTATTTAGAAGGAGTTGAAAAAGCAAATGGTGTTATTTGATGGTGGGTGGACAGTGTAACAGCCATCCTTTATTTCTTTCTTATTAAAAACAAACAAACATTATGAGTTTTTATATTAGTAAGTCTGGACTAGCTTGTACGAAAAAAGACCCTTCTGTGGGAAACAGTTGTAAGCTCTGGACAAAATATGAAAAAAGCAGCTATTTAAAGTCACTAAGGAGAAGCCAACGGCAGGCTGAAACTTAAGATTCATTCTTAAAAGAAGGAAATCTCACTGGGTGAGGTCTGTGATTTTACAGATTTTCTCCTGAGAGCACATGATGCTGGACAGTTAGAAATCAAGCAGAACATCTCAGTCTTATTGGCTGGAGGTAGCATGAAATCAAATGGGGGGGGGGGGATACCTCAGGTAATCCAGTGAGTTCCAGAGAGGTTGCCCCAATTCTGTTTATAAATTCTCTTAAAAAACTAGGGTGACCCCTTAAACTGCACATGTTCTGAGAAGACTACAAAATTCCCAGTAGAAAGCAACAGATTTTCAGCTCAGAAAAATCTGACCAAAATATTTCAGCTGCTGCCCAATGAAGGAGATACAAAGTTTAGAATTTGAGACCTATCAATTTGAGAAGCCTTAAGGAGATCTGCTTTGGTTGTAAGTTTAAGGTTTTTTGAGACTTGTTATTCTGAAGTGCTGAGCCCAGTCACAGTTTTCTTTGCCCTGCCTTTGGAGGAGATGAGATCATATACTTTTTGTATGTTACCAACAAAGCCTTCTGTCCTTCACCCCTAGTCTTCACTTAGCTATTAATTGTCTTCAACTTTTTATTATCTTCTTTCCAGAGCTCAGTTTAGCTACCGAGTTTTATTTTACTTATAGTTACTACTTCATATTTCTCAAACCCCTGATAAATTTTACAAGCTGGTGCATTCTTTTCCATTAATATACCAACCCCAATTCATCACTGTTGAAAAGTCTAGCATTTGGATCACCAGTTTTGTAGAGACTATGATTCGCTGACCACCACTAATGATATCTTCTTTGCTAGCCTGACAGCAAGTGACCCAGCTCAAAAATGCCATCTTATTGATTGCTGTCCCTGACTGCCTGGGTGCCAACTATTGCCATCAAGAAGTATATTCTCAGACAGAGTTTGGCATGTAGGATGTTTGGGAATGCCCTTGGGATCACACCTGTAAAAGAAAGGAAGCAGAAGCTGGACTTGATAAGAGAAAGAAGTTGACTATAATGTTTAGCCAACCAGAAAGACTCTGAAACTAGAAAGGCTCTTCAAAATTGTTCCCCATTGGACAAGACAGCCAGGCCTTTATGCGCATGTTGTATGTAAGCCATCTCAAGGTCTGTAACTAGTGCAGTGTAGCTCTCTGCCGCTGAAGTAATCCCTGAAGGAGCTGACAGCTAAAGGTTATCTGCTAACAGCACTCCCAAAAGCTGGGTCATCAGGTTATTTCATCAAAGGGGATTTGGGTGGTTTATCACAGTATTCATCATAATCTGATCCACCATCTTGGACCCTGATGTGATAAGCTTAATGTAAAAGCCAACATTTAAAAGTGTCAGATTAAAAACATAGAAAGAGGCTATTTCTTTGAACCCTGGAAACATCTAGTTTAGGAATTCTTATTAGGACACTACACATATCTCATCCTTGTAGCCACTGTTAGCCAGATCTTCAGTTGCAGAACACTAAAAACATGTTAACAGATGAGGGGAGGAGAGAAGGACAGGTAGCTACTATAGGCAGAAGAGCATTTGTGAAAAAATCAAGGTTGTGAGAGAACACATGTGTTTTGAAGAACTGAAACAAGCCTAGTATAGGTAATGTATTAGAGAGGAGAGCAGGCTGGAGGAGCAAGCAGGGGTGATATCCTGCGAGCCTCTCAAACTATGTTATGCAGTGGTTTTGGTCCCAAGGGCAAGGGAAAGCAATAGCAAAGTTTTAAGCAGCAAAGTTATATAATAAGTTTGTTCTTTTGAATGATCTCTATAGCTCCACTAAGAAGCTTAGTTTGGAGAGGCCAAGGCAAGATACAGGGAGATCTTTTAGGAAGTAATTTCTGTAATCCTGGTAAAAGAGGGCTTGGAGCAGGGTCGGAGCAGTGTGAATGGAAAATGTAAACAGAGTAAGAGCTGGCTTAAAGTCAGAGCAATTGCACCAATTGGCGACTAACTCATGAGGAAAAACTTGGAACTTGAGGTGACTCCCCAGGCCCTGGGTTGGGCAATATGCCCTTGGGCACATCTTGAGTTGTATCCCAGAGGGATGGTGCAGGCTCTGAGCTCTGGAGCCAGGCTCTGTGCTTACTTCCTGACTTTGGTACCTCTAGCTGGCTGTTTTTTACCAATATTCGCCATTCAGTATTTCAGTTTTCAAATCTGGTAAAATGTTGTTAAATATCTACTTTAGAAGCTTGTGTGAAGAGTAAATGAATTAATACAGGTAAAATGCTTGTCTACAGTAACTTCCCAATACATACTAGCCACTATTATTATTAGGAAGTTCACTCTGCTTTTCCTGTTCTTGCTTCTTTTTTAAATTTTAATCTTGTCAGTTTTGGTGCTTCCAGATCCCAGTGCAATAACCCTACTCTGTCACTTGCTTCTTTAATGATACTTTGCCTTCACCTTCCTGATGTCCTGGCCAGGCTCCATTAACTCCCTCACACTATACCAAGTAATATTGTAGAAAAAGAACATCCTGATGACAGTTACTCTGATTTAAACGTTTATGTATTGAAAGTACTATGTCCTCAAATCAAACAGGTTTGCCTTCAGTTGATGAGCGCTCTGGCACCTAGGATGAATGGCATCATCCTCATATTCTGTGTACCTCAACAAATCAATCAGTATGTCAATCAATCAACCAATCAATAGAAAAGAAAGAAACAAAGAAACAAAAACACAAAACAAAACAAAAATCCCACAACGTTTTATTATAGCACATGAACTTACTCTTGTCCAGTTCTCCAATCCTTTCTTTCTCCACTAACCCTTTCACTAGTTAATTAAATGTACTATTCTTTTTTCTGTCTCTCTAATATGCCATTCTAAGAATTTTGCATTTTCTTTCTTTTGCTCATTATTCAGATTTCAAATTTAATGTCACCTGCTCAGACGCCTCTCATTATTATTATCATGTTCTGTCATCTCCATATAACTTATTAGTTCTCAACATTCTCTTATTTGTATTGCCTCCCCTTGCTCATCACACACATAGCACAGGTACCCGCATAAGTTCCTTAAATCATAGTTCATCAGGTCTTCCCACCCCTCTCCCTCCTCTTCTCTGTCTTTTCTTCCCTGCTGAATCACTGGCACCTAAATTTGAATTTGGCACACGTTGCTTGTGATCAGTAAATATTTGTTGACTGACTGATATGAAAGCCCTACTATTAAAAACATGTACCGCAGATCTTAGGTTCATACTTGAGAAATTAGGAAGAGGGATTAAATGAAACTCGTATTGTTGTTTTTTTGATAGAGGGACAAATTAACTATCTAGATTTAAGCAGATACAGATATAATAAATGAGTTCCATAGAGGAAATGCAAGCTAAATGGAAGTCAAAGAGACACAGAACAGATATGTTTGAGATTTTACTGTATATTTTATTCTATCCTGTTTTTCACTTAATATTACCAGTACTTTCTCACATCATTATAAATCTTTATAAACATAATATTCAATTGTTGAGTAGTATTCTATTTTATAAATAAACATGCTTATACATAATCTAGTTCAACAACTCTGATTATTTTCTTAGTATGAACTCTTAGGAGGGGAAAAACAATTTAAAAAGTATAAATGGTTTTAATGCTAACAATACATACTACTAAAAGCTTCCTAACATGTTTGTGTAATTTATATTCATCTAGTCTAGAAGAGTAACCATTTCATAGCACCCTCCAACATTAATAATATTTATTTTATTTTTGTTCATTTATAAGCAAAAGTTTAATCTTATATTTTCACTTGCATTTCTGTGATTACTAGAGAGTAATAAATATTTCAGATATTTGCATTATCTATTTTGTATTTTAAACATTTGTATATTATATTTTCTCCTTTTGGTTTTAGTGATGGTCTTATCAATTTGAGTGACATTTTTACACATTAAGTATATAACTGTTTATTACATTTGTTTCAAATATTTATCATATCCAAAGATTTTAAAAAGAACATTTGACCTAATGTCAGCAACAATATTAGAGGTTCTGAAGGAAAAGAATAAATCTAAATCTAAGGTAAAGTAGATAAGTTCCTTCCTCCAAGAATAATATGTGCTAAAAATTGGCCAAGTTGTGAAAACTAAAGCAAAGTGAACTAAGGATTTGCCTGAATACTAGTAGAGTTCAAGTGGTGCCTTAAGGCCTCGGGATTTTATAGAATCAAGAGGAAGTAACATTAGGTAAAGTAAGCTATGCAGGCTGAGTGTTCTAATTTTCCTAGAAAAACAAGTTCAGTTATGACTGAGAGATCAAACACAGAACGTAAAGCAGCAACTTATCCTTTGTGAATTAAGGATTAGACCATCTTTGAAATCTTAGACACTTTCTTTTCCAACCTATAGCCTTTAACCTCACACATCTTTCCTCTGAAACCATAAATATTAAAGAAATCCAAAAAGATATTTTTAAATCCAAAGTCAGAGGGAAAGGGCAGAAGACAGAAACAGGATTGAATTCCAAGATTTTTGTGAAGCCAGGAAATTTAAAAAATTCCCCCTGAAGAGCATTTTGGTCATGAGACAGAAAAGAGAGATGGCTGTGGAAACAAAATTAGCAATGAGACATGGGGAGCAAGGAATCAACCCGACCACACACCAGTTTGGATCTCTCCTTCCCTGGTGGGTTGAGCAAATATGCTAACTGCCAAAGGAAAGTCTTCAAAATCCAAACACCTGGAATGAGGAGAATCTATATTTTCCTTACAAAATCATGCTCTTTGGCACATTTATAGCTTTTCAGTGATCTGGCCAACTATGCACACTGGGAACTGGGTATGCCACAGCTCCCACCTTGAGTTAAGCACCTTGAAATGGCACAAATTGAGAATGTCCTCATTCACACCATTACCATGCAACTAAACTGTTTTCCTTTAATTCGCTCTGAAATTTATTATATTAAAACTGTTAAACAATTTCCTGAAATACACTGTCACAACAGTCTTTCTTTTTCCTAGCTCACTTGCACATACAGAGGCAATTGTCATTCAACAATGGGAAGGGAAAAAATAGCCTTCCTTATCTCTCTTTTCTTATTTATTCAGATTTCCCTCGGGCTTTTCAATGTTACCCAAAAGAAGCTGCCTTGCTCTCAGTAATTCTGTTCTTTTAATATCGTGAAAATTGGCTTTAGGATGCGGTGCATGAAAAGGCAAAAAGGAAAAGCGTACTTTGGTTGTTCCAAAATTAAAGCAGTTTGTGTAAAGGGAAAAGTTTTTGTTTTCTTCTTAAAGTCTATTTTTAAAAAGTTCTTCCATCTTTGAGCTATTTATCATCCCTACTCTCCACATCATTTATCTTCATGCCTAGAATGTCCTCATCCCCCTTTTTAGCCCATCCTAAACTCAGCCATCTCACCTGCCTTCTATACATTTTCAACATCAAAACAGTACTCCACAATGGGCAATGTACTTTCATTGCGGGCGGCATCTGTGCACCATTCATCCATCCATTTATTTATTAACGTATTAAACAACTAATTAGAATTATGTGCCAACTTGTCAGAGAAGCCTTGCTAAAAGTAGGGATTTGAGCCAAAACATATATGGAGATGAAAGCCTGAACCATTTGTATGTTTGAGGAATGGTGATTCCTACAGAGGACAAAAGAGCATAAAACCTTCCAAAAGCTTGCCTGACAGGGCCATAAACTGGCCAATCCCTTTGGGGGAAATGTCGTTACCCTATAACACTGCACATTTGCATGCATTGAAGCTGGTAATTCCTTTCTGAGATCTATAACCAAGAGGTCACAGACCAGGAGGCATATTGAGAATGCCAATAAAAATGCTCTCCAAATAGCAGGAAACCAGAAACGACGCAGTTGTTCATGAAGAGGTATGTAAGCTCTGCTCTGTTCACCCAATGGAATGTTATACAGTAGTGAAAATGAAATAACCATCTACATGGATAAACCCTAAAAACAAAGTTGAATTAGAAAAAAAAGTCCTTCAGGACACTGTTTTCATATATTCAAAACAGGCAGAGCATTTCACCAGGTGAAAGAGGCAAGGAAACTAAAAGGCAAGGGAACAATAAACACAAAATTTAGTGTTTCATCAGCTCTTTTAGAGAAAGCAGGAAGGTGGACCTGGGAGAGAGTGCACAGTTGATGCTATGTGAACTATGTACAGTGCTTTAATTTTTAAATTCTTTCTCAATAAGAAAGTAATTAATTAATGCCCAGTTAAGTGTTTATATAATTCCCCCGTCCACATTGTGCACTGCATTCTATTTCCAAGCCTCCATTCTCTATAATTTTAGTTCTGAATATCATTGTAGATAAACATTCTACTCTAACACATCCATGGAAGCCATGAAACATGCTTTTAAATTGTACCATTTTAAATGTCCATTTTGTACAAAAGGAGGGAAACAAACTCTGATAAATTTTTACTCCAGGATCATGTATCTTGGTGAGCAGCCATTTTTAAATGAACACAAACAATGCCCAAAGCATCAAGTAACCCACTTCCTAGTGTTAGCACACACAGCCATGTACCTATTCTGCGTATAATTGCTGGCCCTGGGAACAGAGTGATGGGCAAGACAGCCTTGATTGCTAGACCTCTCCAGGTTCACAGTCTGGCAATGAAGATGTACGTTGGGCAAGTAATTACAACGAAGTATGGTAGCGTTAGGAGAAAGTGTGTCCCCGCTCAATGGGAGCACAGAGCAGGGCCATCCATTTAAAAACTAGCATTTGGGATTTAAGCCTCAATAATAATTTCCTAAGAAACTGCTCCAGAAAACCTGTTTACTGCAGTTAAGCTGTTCCAAATCTTAAAAAAAGAAAAGATGATTTTAAAAATATCCCGTAATCACAGAAAACACCATTTCAACCATCTAATTTTTCCCTGGAGCTCCTGGTAATTATTGCACATTTTCTCCTTCAATTGTCAATGAAGAATCTTTTTCTAGGCCATCACTGTTCTATTGTTAGACTAGGATTTTTTTTCTCAACATATCAGCCCAAATAAAAGCCCTGCTGAAACTCAGGTACTGGAAAAAGCACATTCAGCTGGGTCCAAGTTGTTGTCAAAAGAGCCAAATCCACTCTGTAAGAATATGGTGCCTGGAGAGGTGGTAGCACCAGTGTGATAGGAATAATTAAAGCAGAGACATCGTCATTGGTCAGGGACACCAGGGAATGGACTTACCTACAAAGTATGAAGTTAAAAGAGTGAGTGGTCCCTAATGTCCACAGTCTTGCAAATTCAGATAAGAATTTGTGTTTATGAAATATATATATATATATACACACACACATATATAATGCCTGTGTTATGAGAATCCAGAGAGACCAAAGACTAATTTTAATTTTAATTTTAATTTTAATTTTAGGGTAATAAAGAGAGGTTATGGTAAAGACAGTATTTGAGTTGTATTTAAATGTATGAAAATATTTCAGTATTTGGAGTTGTATACAAAAGGGCACTTTAGATGAAGAGACTACCAGCCACCACCAATGAAGTCACAGACAGGTGGGATAGGATATGTTTAGATCATCCTGATCCATTTTAGCTGTAGCAGAGACTGATAAGAGTTTTTATTTTTTGTTTATTTATTTATTTTATTTTTTTAGACTCCAAAACAAGTGAGGTTGTCATATGGTATTTGTTTTTATCCATCTGACTTATTTCACTTAGCATAATTCCCTCTAGATCAGCGGTTCTCAACCTGTGGGTTGCAACCCCTTTGGGGGTCGAACAACCCTTTCACAGGGGTCGCCTAAGACCATCGGAAAACACATAAATAATTACATATTGTTTTTGTGATTAATCACTATGCTTTAATTATGTTCAATTTGTAACAATGAAATTGGGGGTCACCACAACATGAGGAACTGTATTAAAGGGTCGCGGCATTAGGAAGGTTGAGAACCACTGCTCTAGATCCATCCATATAGCTGTAAATGACAATATTTCATTCGTGTTATTGCTGAATAATATTCCATTGAATAGACATCTCACATCTTCTTTATCCATTTACCCATTGATGGACATCTAGATTGATTACATATCTCATGGCTATTACTTGCAATAAACATGGGGGTACATGCATTCCTTTGAATTAATGTGTTTTTTTCTTCAGATAAATACTCAGAAGCAGGATTGCTAGGTAATATGGCAGCTGTTTTATTTTTTGAAGAATCTCCGTACTATTTTCCATAGTGGCTGCACTAACATACAATCCCACCAATAGTGTAAAAGGATTCTCTTTTCTTCACATTCTGGATAGCAGTTGTTATTTGTTGACTTATTGATGATATCCATTCTGATAGGTGTGAAGTGATATCTCATTGTAGTTTTGATTTGCATTTCCCTGATTACTAGTGAGGTTGAGCATCATTATATATGTACATTGGCCATTTGTATGTTCTTTTATGCAAAAAGTCCTCTGCCCACTTTTTTCATTGGATTCTTTGTTCATTTTTTGTTAAGTTGTATTAGTTCTTTATGTATTTTGCATATTAACCCTTTATTGGATTTATCATTGGCCCATTTAGTAAATTGTCTTTCCATTTTATTGATGGTTTCCCTCTCTATGCAAAAATATTTTTAGTTTGGTATAGTCCCAATTGTTTATTGTCTCTTTTGTTTCTCTTGCTTAAGGAAATCCTATATAATAAAAGGCTAATATGCAAATAGACCGAACAGCAGAACAACCGAACAACCAGTTGCTATGATGTGCGGTGATCACCAGGGGGCGTGTGAAGGACATGGCAGGTGTCGGCCCTGGTAGGATGGTGGAGCAGGTAAGTAGGGGTGCCAGACCAATGTGGGGCACCAGTCACTGTCATCGGGGTGAGCCTGTGGTGGTTACTGAAAATTATTTGCTCCCATGCACCGTGGTCCACCCGGCACTCGCACCTGCTGCCAGTGCTGGCCCCGCTTGCACCCACTGCTGGCGCAGGAGCCACTGCTCACACACACTGCTGGCGCAGGAGCCACTGCTCACACCCACTGCTGGTGCCTAGCGCTGGCCCCGATTGCTCGGCACTGTCAGCGGGTGCAAGTGGCGGCTGCCGGCCCCTATCACTCCTCAGGGCTTCTCCACCTCCTCCTACTCCTGAGGGGAGATCGGGGCTGGCAGTGCCTCTCACACCCGCTGCTGGAAACAGCCCTGTTCATACCTGCTGCCAGTGCCAGAGCTGCTGCTTGCACCCACTGCCAGTGCCGGCCATGCTAGCACCTTCAACCAGTGCCAGAGATACTGCTTGCACCCACTGCCAGTGCTCAGCACCAGTCCCGATCGCTTGGTGCCATCAGCGGGTGCAAGCGGCTGCTGCCAGCACTGATCTCCCCTGAGGACTTCTCCACCTCCCCCTGTTCCTGAGGGGCAATCAGGCAGCAGCTGCCACTCGCACTCACTGCCAGTGCCAGAGCCCCTGCTCACACCCATTGCCTTGCCACTGCCTGCTCCAGAATCACTGCTCGCACCCGTTGCCAGTGCCCGACAACAGTCCCAATTGCTTGGTGCCATCAGCGGGTGCGAGCAGTGGCTGCTGGCCCTGATTGCCCCTGAGGACTTCTTCACCTATCCCGGCTCCTGAGGGGCAATGATGCTGGCCCTGCTCACACCCACTGCTGGCACCAGCCTCAATCATGCCTTCAGCAGGTGTGAGCAGGGTGGGCACCATTAATGCATGGGAGCAGCGGCAAGAGCAGAGCTGCCGGCAGACAGGGGACTGGGGGCTGAGGCGGGACAGGCCAGGCGGGGCCACCGAGGATGGGCCAAGACCCACCCCTGTACCTACCGCAGCCTCGCAGCCCACAGTTCCTTTTAAGGTGCATGGATTCTTGCACTGGGCCCCTAGTATATCAATAAAAATATTGCTAACAGCAAAGTCAAAGTGTTTACTACCTATGTTTTCTTCCAGGAGTTTTATGGTTTCAGGCATAACATCTAAGTCATTCATTTTGAGTTTATTTTTGTATATAGTATAAGAAAGTGCCCAGTTTAATTTGTTTGCATGTATCTGTCCAATTTTGCCACTTATTGAAGAGACTCTACCCCCTTGTAGATACTTGCCTTCTTTGTTATAAATTGACCATATTAGTACACATTTATTGCTAGGATTTCTAGTCTATTCCTATATGTCTGTATATCTGTTTTTATGCCAGCCCATACTGTTTTTATTATTTTAACCTTATAGAACAGGTGTCAGGGAACTTGACACCTCCAACTTTGTTTTTTTTCTCAAGATTTATTTGGTTATTCAGGGTCTTTTGTGGGTCCATGTAAATTTTCAGATTGGTTGCTCTAAGTTTGAGAAGATTGCCTTTGGTGTTTTGATAGGGATCACATTGAATCTGTATATTGCTTTAGGTAGTAAGGGCAGTTTAACAATATTAATCCTTATAATCCATGAGCAAGGTATGTCCTTCCATTTTTTTGTATCTTGTTCAGTTTTCTTTTTCAATTATCTTATAGTTTTATTATAAGATACTAGAGGCCTGGTACATGAATTCGTGCATGGGTGGGGGCCGATCAGTGCAGAGCTGGCCAGGGTAGGGGCTGCAGGAGGTCGGCTGACTGGCCCTGCCCCTGGTCGGGGGGGGGGGGGTGTGGGAGGGAGTGGGGCCAGCTGAGGGGAGGGGCCGTGGGCATTTGGCCAGCTGGCCCCACCCCTGATCAGGGTGGGAGAGGGCTGATTGGGGCCACAGTGCACGCCATAGCGGCTGGTCGTTCCAGTGTTCCGGTCGCTTGGCTTATATATATAGAGAGATTTTTAAGCATATTATAGTTTTCAGGGTGTAGGTCTTTCACATCTTTGGTTAAATTTATTCCTAGGTATTTTATACTTTTTGACACAATTGTATATAAAATTGTTTTCTAAATTTCTTCTTCTAATTATTTGTTATTGGTGCATAGAAATGCAATAGATTTCTGTATATTGATTCTGTATCCTGAAACATTACCAAAGTCATCTATTATCTCTAATAGTTTTTTGAAGGAGTCTTTAGAATTTTTTATGTACAGTATCATCTATAAGTAATGAGAGTTTTACTTCTTTCTTTCCAGTTGGAGCACCTCTCATTTCTTTGTTTTGTCTGAATGCTGTGGCTGGGACTATAGCGCTATGCTGAGTGGAAGTGGTGATCGTGAGAATCCTTGTCTTGCTCCTGACCTTAGAGGAAAGGCTTCCAAAGTTTCACCATTGAGTATGGTGTTAGCTATGCGTTTGTCCTAGATGGCATTTATGGTGTTGAGGTACGGCCCTTTTATACCCACTTCGTTGAGTTTTTATCATAGAATGATGTTGAATTTTGTCAAACGCTTTTTCTGCAACTTCTGATCATATAATTTTTATCCTTTATTTTGTTATTGTGATGTGTCACGGGTTGATTTACAGATGTTATAATAATTCTTTATATTTCTGCGGTATCAGTTGAAACATCTCATCTTTCATTTATGATTTTATTTATTTGGGTTCCCTCTATTTTTCTTGCTGAGTTTGGCTAAAGGTTTATCTATTTTATTTATCTTTTCAAATAACTAGCTCTTAGTTTAATTGATCTTTTCTTTCTTAAAATTAATTTTTCAATCATTTCCTTTTTTCTGTTTAATTTAGATTTTGTTTGTTCTTTTTCTAGTTCCTTTAGGTGCAGAGTTAGGTTGTTTATTTGAGATTTTTCTTATTTATTGAGGTAGGCCTATCTAGCTATGCATTTCCTTCTTAGAACTTTTTGTTGCTGCATCCCATACATTTTTAAAATGTGGGTTTCATTTTCATTTGGTTCAAGATAGTTTTTGATTTTTTGTTTGATTTCTCCTTTGATTAAATGTTTGTTAGTATCATGTTATTTAGTTTTCAAATATTTGTGTGTGTGTGTTTTTCTAATGAGGTTTATTGATTGATATAAACATAGGAAGAGAAATTCAATTCTAAAGCCACGTAAGTAAGGGACAAGACTCTGTGATTCTAATTCAGTGTTCTTTCAAGAAAATATGATTCACATTCTAGCCTGGTCCTTCCCAGGTAATATCCCTTTGGTCTGGAACTTAAAAAAATGTATATATATTTGTTTTGGAACAACAAAATATTTCTATGCTTAAATTACTTCCTCTTAGTGAGATTGAGGAGTTGAAATCTGCTCTGAAATTCATTCTGTACACATGAACAGCTGTCTATCTCATATACATGAATGTGTTTTCATTCATCATTGGAGGTGTCTGATATAATATTGTCCACAGTGTCTTTAGCAGCCTACATAGAGCAGAATCAAAATGGCTTATGATCAGAAGGGACAGATGTCCCCTCATCTGAACCTTCTCATCAGTAAAATCATTGGCATGGTTCTGTGTATAGTACTGAGCTCAAGAGAACATCATAGATTTTTACTCTTCCTGTTTTTCTGGAATCAGCTACCAGCTATAGCTACCAGTTAAAACTGGTACTTTACCAACAATGTCACAGGCCTATCTGAAAACACTTCTTAAAATGGGAATATATTGCCTAGAGTATCTAAGATCTGCAGTGTTATTTTACAAAATTGAATATGGTTAAAATATGTGTCTGAGAATGTAGAGTCCAATTATCCATGGGCTAACATGTGTTAGCTCACTCCATAATCATTTAATAGCATGTTGTAGAGCACTATGAAAAATTTTTAATTATTTGATAACAAATAGTTAATGAAAACCCAAAGGTGAAACCTGGAACTTAATTGTCCTGCAGTATTCAAATGGTAGTGTTGGGTGGGTGAGATTTAGGTTCCTGCAATTGGCAAATTCAGGTTTGCTTTGGAAAGCTGTGGAATGGTTGATAACTATAATTCATTTAATTCACCCAAAATATTTATTGAAGCATTGTCTCACACACTGGGAATAGAGCTTCAAAAACAAATAGCAAAAATGTTTCTTTTCTCATAAACCTTACATTTCAATGGGACGATATAAACAATAAATAAACAGGCCAATAAACAGTAGATCAGATAGTGATCAAAGCTATGAAGAAACAGAAAGCAAACCAATAAGATAAAGACTGTGGGAAGAGGAAGAGGCAAGGGGGAAGGGGGAATATAGTATTTGCCAAATTCTGTAGGGTTGTCAAGCCAGGAATTCCTGATTAAATGACACACAGCCAGAAAGCTGGATAAACTGAGAAACGAAGCCAAATACTATGTGTAGGGAAAGAATCACTGGCAGAGGAAGTAGCACAATAAAATATTCCAAGGTGAGAATATCCTTGACATGTGCAAGAAACATCAAGGACCGTAGTGTGGCCAAAATTAGAATGAAAAAGGGAGAGTTGAAGGTGGTGTCATGAATGAGGATGCAGGTAAGTCAGCTCATCTGGACCCCGGTAGGCCATTGTACAGGTTTGGCTTTTACTTGGAGTGAGGTGGGGGAATGCCACAGAAATTAGAGTAAAGGAGGAATGTGACCTTGCCTGTATTTTGAAAGGACAACTCTGCCTCCTGTGTTGAGAATAGACTATGGATGAGGTTTTGGATATTGGGGAGGGCAGAATCAGAGAGACCAGTAAAGAAGTAATTATAAAAAGCCAAGTGAAAGATGATGATTTGAGGAAGGGAGCTAGGGAGGAAATGGTAAGAATTAGCCAGACTCTGTGTATTTTGATGACAAGGATTTGTTGTAAGTTGCATATGAGTTGTAATAAAAGAGAAGAGTTAAGGATGGTTCTGTCTTAATGATGGAATTTCCATTTGCTGAGATAAAGAAGACTGGGAAAAGAACATCTCTGGAGAAGGGGAAATCACAAACTTTGACTTGAGGCTTGTCAAGTATGAGGTACCTATTAAATATCAAAATATATGTGTTAGGAAAGAGCATTTAAAGTTGGAGAAGAGTTCATGGCTGGAGATGTAACTGCACATTAGCAAGGGTCCAGCATTTTAAGCTCTGAGACCAGATAAGTCACAAGGCAATGGTGTAGAAGAAGTGTGCCAGGGAGAAAAGAAGGAACTCACCAAGTTGAGAAAGAAGCCTCAAAGTATATATAATCACAGTATTAACTATGCAAACATAGTCTCTGTGGGGTTTTTTTTGGTGTTTCTTTATATTTTTTATTGATTAAGATATTACATATGTGCTCTTATCCCCACGTTGCCCCCTACCCCTCCCCCCGCTCATGCCCTCACCCCCCCCCCCCCCGTTGTCCGTGTCCATTGGTTAGGCCTATATGCTTGCATATAAGTCCTTTGGTTGATCTTTCCCCCTTACCCCCACCCTTCCTACCTTCCCTCCAAGGCACGACAGTCCAATCAATGCCTCTCCATCTCTGGATCAGTCGTTGTTCATCAGTTTATGTTGTTCATTATATTCCACAAATGAGTGAGATCATGTGGTATTTATCCGCTCTCCAGTTCCATCCATGCTGTGGCAAATGGTAAGAGTTCCTTTTTCTTCTTCCTCTTCTTAAAGAATACCTTTCAGCATTTCATATAATGCTGGTTTGGTGGTGATGAACTCCTTTAGCTTTTTCTTATCTGTGAAGCTCTTTATCTGACCTTCTATTCTGAATGATAGTTTTGCTGGATAAAGTAATCTTGGTTGTAGGTTCTTGCTATTCTTCACTTTGAATATTTCTTGCCACTCTCTTCTGGCCTGCATGGTTTCTGTTGGGAAATCAGCTGATAGTCGTATGGGTACTCCCTTGTAGGTAACTGATTTTCTTTCTCTTGCTGCTTTTAGGATTCTCTCTTTGTCTTTTGCTCGTGGCATTTTAATTATGATGTGTCTTGGTGTGGTCCTCTTTGGATTCCTTTTGTTTGGGGTTCTCTGCGCTTCTGGGACTTGTAAGTCTATTTCTTTGACCAGGTAGGGGAAGTTTTCTGTCATTATTTCTTCAAATAGGTTTTCACTATCTTGCTCTCTCTCTTCTTCTGGTACCCCTATAATTCTGATGTTGGTACGCTTGAAGTTGTCCCAGAGGCTCCTTACACTATCTTCATATTTTTGGAATCTTTTTTCTTTTTTCTTTTTCGGTTGGGTATTTTTTTTTCTTTGTATTTCAAATCTTTGACTTGATTCTTGGGATCCTCTTGTCTGCTGTTGGATCTCTGTATATTATTCTTTATTTCAGTCAGTGTATGCTTAATTTCTAGTTGGTCTTTTTTCATATCCTCTAGGGTCTCACTAAATTTATCGGCGGTTTCCATAAAATTCTTGAAAAGTCTTATAAACATGGTTTTGAACTCTATATCCAGTTGTTTGCTTTCCTCCATTTCTGTCATTTGTGACCTGTTTCTTTGTCTCCACATTTTTTATGCTTCCGTGTTGGTAGAGTGGTTTTGTGTGCTAGGTGTCCTGTAGGGCCCAGTGGCTCAGCCTCCCCAGTTACCTGAGGTAGACACTCTTGGTGCACCCCCTTGTGGGCTTTGTGCACAGTCTTGTTGTAGTTATGCCTTGATTGTTGTAGGATCACTGGGAGGAATTGACCTCCAGGCCAATTGGCAGTGAGAATCAGCTGTGTCTGCAGTGGGAGAACTTCTGTGCTGAAGACACCCTTCTGGGGCAAGACTTGCTTCAGTGGGGCTTTGGTGCTCACTGAGTCTGCGCCCTGAGTGTGTCCCTTATGGATCTGAGGAGTTGTAATCCGGATGGTCCCCCTCAGACAACTGGGTACACTGGCTCTTGGATCTAAGGAGGTGCTAATTTAGCCTCTGCCTGAGGTTACCCGGCAGGAACTATGAAGAGAACTGCAGATTCCCCTTCCTTTTTTGGAGTTTGGAGGTGCCCTGATGAGGCCCAGCTGTGAAGCAATGCAAGCTGTTGTGGGGCCTTGGGCCTTCTCTTGGAAGTTCTGGGTCTGTCTGGCCCAGCTGCAATTTGTTAGGTTATTTTCAGGCTGCAAAGGGCTGGGGCATTCATATGCAAAAGCCTCTGCCACAGCCTGGGTGGGGCGGGGTCTCAGGGAATCAAAGGGTGGAGCAAGCAGCTATGGTGGATCCTCAGCCCTGCCCTAAGGGGCAGCGCATCTAGGTGTCCCTTAATTGCTGCAAGCACCTCTGAGGGAAAGCCGCCCTCAAGTTCAGAGTTCTGCCTGCTGCCAGACAGTCCAGTTTCTCCCCGTATGAGTCCTGGGTCCCCAGAGACTTCCCAGAACCCGAGTTCAGAGCAGTCGGGATCTTGTGACTCCCTCCTGATTCAAAAAGACCGCCGAGTCCTCAGGTACCAGCCCCTTTCCGCGTGCACGAGCCTCCATACCTCTGCACTTTACTTCCGCAGCAGCTCTGGCTCTCAGTGTGCTTTTCTTTCCTTCTAGTTGTAGAATTTCCACTCAGCCAGCCTTCCTGTAGTTCTGGATGATGTCCGTTTTGTCTTTTCGTTGTGTTTTTGAAGTTGTTGTGGGAGGCAGCAATTTCCCTGTGTTTACCTATGCCGCCATCTTAGTTTCTCTCCATAGTCTCTGTGTTTTAAGAACATATTTGCTATTTCCAGTTTGTGTGTCCTTTAACTTCTCATGTAGATACTACTGATGCCAATGACGCCTGGCTGATTCAGTACAGATCCTTAAGTATCTATGATGTGCAGTGCTTTTATTCTTCCACCAAAGCATTCCTCCATCAAAACACAAAGTGTATTTTCTCTAAGACTTTTGGACATCAGTAAGATAATAAACATAGGCAAAGTTTCATTTTTATCATAGTTGAGTTACATAATAGCTCAATCTTTGTATTAGCTTCTTGTGTAGTAATTAGCCCATAGGCAGAAATGACCACCTCCAAAAGTGAAGCAAAAGGCACAAGTTATAGGAAAAGGAGGGAAACATAGATGAGTTAACAGAGACTAGTCTAAAAAAAAACCAAGATCCTGTCTCTGCATTCCTTTCAGCAATATGCTGTAGCAAGCTAATTTTCTTTAGATTCTGAAAACATTAATTCAATAAATTACTTCTATTAATTATTGTAATTACGAATGCATGACTATAATTTTAAAGTCATCTTTTTTTCCACCCTCTGCTCCACTGACATCTGAGTGCTATTGGCTGTAAATGTCAAATTCAATTTCTCGGCATATTTTCCTTGCATGGGGATCAATACATAACTTGAAGTGCTCCTTTGATAGGACATTGAAAGTTGTTCCTTACCCATGTGACATTTTGGCAGTTTTCCCTCCTGAATATTTTAGATAGATATTGGCAGCTTTCACTTCCTGGGTGTTTACAGGGAAATATATTCTTGCTTTGTCAACCTGAACTTCCAAACTAAGAAAAAAAGATGTGAGATATTGAATCATATGCATATTAACTTTGAATAAACCCAATTTAGAGAAATCCAAATATACAAAAGCTGATTAAGGTGCCCCAACTGTGTTAATTATTTATTGATTTATTTACAAAAGTATTCTTAGTTTTTCATTTTTTAATAATTTAGTATAGGATTCTGGCAGTCATTTAAAAATGCTTTACTTACAGTTTTTCAAGGATTCAGATTTTGCATATAGAAAAGTCTTTTCAATGAGTCATAGAGTTTAAGAAATTTAGAAAAGTTAATTTGCTTAAAACTTTGCTTTCATATTTAAATCACTTATTCACTTACTTATTCAATTATTTACTTGTAAATTGGTACAATCATTATGGAAAACAGTGTGTAGGTTCCTCCAAAAATTAAAAATAGAATTACCATATTCAATAATCTCATTTTTAAATATATGTCCAAAGGAAATAAAATCACTATTTTGAAGAGATATCTGGACTCCTATGTTCATGGTAGCATGATTCACATTAGCCAAAACATAGAAACTACCTCAGTATCCATCAGCATATGAATAAATAAAGAAAAAAAATGACTACTGTTTAGTCTTACAAAAAAAGGAACCTACCATTGTGACAACATGAATGAACTTGGAGGACATTATGTTAAGTGAAATAAGCCAAACACAGATAAAAATTGCATGATCTCACTTATACATAGAATTTTAAAAAGCTGAATTCATACTAACAAAGAATAGAATACTGACAGTGGCTGAGATGGGGGGGAATAGGGAAAAAGAAAGAATGGTGGTTGTTAGGAGCTGGGGAGAGGAGAGTTATTGTTTAATGGGTACAGAGTTCAGTTTTGCAAGAAGAAAAACTTCTGTAGATGGATGGTGGTGATGGTTGCATAACAATATAAATAAACAATACCATTAAACTCTATGTCTAAAAGTGATTAAGATAGTAAATTTTATGTTATGTGTATTTTACTACAAAAATAATTTACCCATTCAGTAAACACTGTTGAACAACTACTATACACTAGACATGGAGTCAGTCAGGCATGGGAGTTGGGTACAGGAGACAACCTGCCTGCATACCAGGAGTGATAGTACCAGAAAGGGAATATGGAAAACAACAGCATTGTCTATGGTGGGTTTTCACACTGTTTGCTGAATGCTGTCTAATGTAAACCCTTCATCCACTTTCTCTATGAAATCTTGAGTAATCATTTATCACTCAGAAATTTAAGTGAAATTTATTTGGAGAAAACCAAAGAAGTGACAATTTTTTGTCCAAGGCTGGCATTGGCTGGACACAGACTTAGTTGCAGATTTTGAACTATCTCTCCAAATATATTCTGCTCCTTAATGGCAAGGTGTGCTATTTTATTTGCAATTCCAGGTATGTGGCATGGTGTCTGGCCCTCACCCTCATCCGGTAGGTAATTAATGAATACTCCATTGACACAAAAAGTAATTGGTTATTGAATATTTCTCTGTTTCCTACCTGAGAAGTACCAGAGCATATCCCCAGAGTTGCTGACCTGAGACATAATTGTGAATCAGAACACATGCTTTTACTGAAGCTAAGAGAAGGTAGGCTTAATTCCCTCCATGGGCAATGTTGAGTGTCATGGAAATGCTGTCACTGAGACTCAGTGATACATAACAAACCCAATGGCTGATGCTGGCAGCTACTGAGAATAATGACTGGTACTTCTTAAACAAACAAAACAAAACCAAAAAAAGTCAGAAAACACCACTTTTATTGTTATACCAGAGGCCCAATGCAAGCGACTTGCCTCAGCCCTCACAGCCCCGGCTTCGTCCAGAATGTCGTCCAGAAGGACGTCCAGTCTAATTAACATATTATGCTTTTATTATTATAGATGGCTCCTCATCTTCTCTTCCCATATATCATACTCTTCTCCCTTCTCTTATTTCATAGCATTTTGGATGTGTTTTTCCAAATTAGTCAGTGGACATGGGATTGGAATTGAGTTGATGCTCTTTAGAAATCAACATGGAGGAAACTTAAGTTGATTTTAATGAACAACCTGCCACTTGTACTCATAAAAAAGATACAAAAATAATGTTTAGTATGCCTTTCACAAAAATAGAACATCACAGTTTTTGAAGATTTCAAATAATTTAGAATTGAATTTTCATAGCAACCTCTTAAGGTGGACAGAGGCAAAATAGTGTAATAAATATAAAATGAATCTGGATTCAAAAGAGCCTGAGGTAATGTCCTTGCTGACCACACACCTGTGGGATTTAGGCCCCAAATATCTGAAAGTTTTAAAATCCAATTTTCTTCATCTGTAAAATAGGAATTAAAATAATTTTTTCTTAAAGAGTAAGAATTAAGTAAGAATTCCAAGCATTATTCTTGGCCTAGGACACAGCCTTTAATAATAAAGTAAAAACCTTTGTTTTCATAATTTTCTTCATATTTGTGTGTGCATGTGTGTGCGCAGCAAAATGTATGTCAGATGTACCACAGAGAAGATAAAGCAAAAAATACAAAGAGAGAGTGTGCTAGAGATAGAGAGGATCTGCAATTTTAATTAGAATGAAAAGGCAGGGGCTCTAAGAAAAAAGAAAAAAAAAACAGTTGGGACAAGAGCCTGCCAAAACAAGAAGCAGAAAGAGCAAAATTCTTGTGGGGTGAATGTGCCAGGCACATTTGAAGCACAGCAAGGAAGTGCATGTGTTTGGAGGAATGGCACTGAAGGAGAGTCTAGTAGGAGATGTGTGGAAGAGTAGCAACATGAAACATGAATTTGCAGGCTTGTGGGCAATTATCAGATCTTTAGCTCTAACTCTGAAAGGGCAGATATGGAAATAGAGTAAGTACATGGATGGGATGCATGGATTAATTCACTTTTCTGAATTTTGCTGGTTAAATAAGTGAGTCTCAGGAAAGAAAGAAATTTCCAAAGAGTATTTCTTTGATTTAACCTATGATAGAAACAAATTTTCAAGCCTCATGGATGAGGGAATGAACAAAGTTACATCAGTTCATTGTATGTGAGTTCAGTTAAGGCAGGAGATAGGTAAACAATATTGCAACCAAGACCCTTCAGAATGGCTGTGCCAACATTATATGAGACCCCATCTATGAGAATTATAGTCTAGTTGTGATGAAAACAGCCCAAAAGGTTGCCTCTTCCCTCATCAAGTTCAATCACACTATTGCATACCTCCCAAACTGGCAATCTAGCTGCCAACGGTATCTTACTTTCCTAATTAATGCTGTATTATAGAGATGGTAAGCTATTTCTCGGTACTTAGGACCCAGTTTCAAATAGTGGTAACTATAGTTTTTAACACACTGCAAGGAAGACATTTCTAAAGTGGCTATCAAGAATACATATTCATTTTGCTATTGAGGATATAAAAGTAATACCTCCCTTCTTCCTGTGGGGAACATCTTTTTTTCTAGCTGCAATTTGTTCATAAAAGAGCAATATTTGTGCCAAGAGCTCAGTGAAACAAATGTCTTTTTTGATGAAAAGTATCCACACTAATTTGGAACTGTAAAATAAGAATTTTAAACTCACCTTTCTGTGATTTGGCATTTACGACTTCTACATAATTGAACTCATGTTGAGTTACATTGAAAGGACTCAATGAATAGCACTACACAGTGAAATACCAAGCTCATGCTCTGAAATTTTCACTCTTACCTTTCAAAGGTGCTTATTTCCGGAGTGTACTGTTAGGCATCCTATCATCATTCTTTCTTTGAAATGTCACCCTTGTTCTGTCAATGGCTTCTGTCTGCGTGTCTGACTAGCTTTGCAAACATCTGACAGGAAGTTGTCAGAAAAAGCTATAAAGGCAGACACCTTTTGTCTCTAAGTGGGGAAGATGGTGTTTTATGGACAACACTGATCAGCTGAGCAAATGCTAGGTGACTTCACTGGCTTTTTTTTTAAAGGCACAAAGATAATGCCAGAGGGTTGAGCGGTTTCCAGTCCCACTGCCCTCATGTAATTATCTCAACACTGCCTCTGTCAGGCAATTCCAGATAAACTCTTTGGAACTTCCATGACTCTGACAGCTTGAGGTCTCCTCACATGTTCAGGACTTCCCAATACTTATGTGCAAATATTCAGACAAAATAAGAAAGAGGCCCCACAAATAAGGTAGATTCCCAGTATAAACAGATGTGAATCTTTAACACAGAAAATGACCGCCTGGAATTTATTTTAATAACCTTCAATGAGAAGGATCTAAGTTGGCAAATCCAGCAGTTAATATGGAAGAAATCAAAAGCCTATCTGTGTTCTCAGTGCCTATTTTCCATTTAACTCATGCTGAACATCTGAGCAGTGACAGCTCCCCAGCCTTCAGGCAGGTCACATCAGCATCGAATGTCAGTTGTGAACTGTAGCAATGATTTAGTTGTTTTGGCCTCAGACACCTACAATCTCCCTGCGGAGTAGTTGTACATTCCACAGAGCAGAGTAGAAGAACTCAACTCACATTTTTGAAAATGGTTCTTCACATTAATAAGAAAATTATGCTTCAAAAATAGCAAAAATGAGAAGAAAGGACTTGTGGTTTCCGGTTCCAAATGTAAGGAGCTTGGAAGTTATCACTCTGTCCTAAAAAGTAAAAAGCTAAACATACTAAAAAATTAACACATCTTCTTGGACTCACGAGAGAGAACACAGAGCAAAAGGCGGCCCCCAAGATTGGAGAGAGAGACAAGCAAATACAAAGATTTGTGTCTTACTGAGACAGATTCACTCACCAGGGGAAAAACAATGCAGGAGCCAGTGCCAGGGTAGGAAAACCTAAACTAATTGACAACTTCCAGGAGGCTCATTGTGGAAAACTCTGAGGACTAAAAATTCCAGGGAAGCCAGTTGTTAGGGGAGGGACCTCCAGAATATTATAAGATTTACCTTTCAGAACACTGCCAGATTCCTACAGTAAATACAAGAGAAAAATCTCCTCATGTTTCCCAGCAGGGGAAGGAGAAAAGAAAGAATTTTGAAATATGCCCAAGTACTTGGTTCTTCTTTTTTTAAATACATTTTTATTGATTTCAGAGAGGAAGGAAGAGGAAGAGAGAGATAGAAACATCATTGATGAGAGAGAATCATTGATCAGCTGCCTCCTGCACACCCCACACTGGGGATCTAGCCCACAACTCCAGCATGTGCCCTGATTGGGAATTGAACCATGACCTCCTGGTTCATAAGTCAATGCTCAACCACTGAGCCAGGCTGGCCGAGCTACTTGGTTCTTCTTAACAAGGCCTTCGCTCAGGAGAAACTAGCTAACCAGAGACAAATGTACTGGGGCATTATCTGATCCTAACTGATCTGGGGAAGGCAAATACCCAAAGCCAGGCTATTCTAACCCTCCTGTCCCACATAAAGGGAAACAAAAACAAAAGCTGAGGAACACT